>NW_021319911.1:626000-650578 GCF_001605985.2 Dendrobium catenatum
CGCGCAAGCGACAGCGGGCAAGTTTCACACAACAGCGAGCAGGCTCGCGAGAAAGCGGGTTGGCGGGTTGACCCGGCAACCCGTCGAGTCAACCTGAACCCGACCCGTTTTTCAAACGGGTCGATTTTTGGAACCCGAATCCGACCCGTTTTGAAACCGGGTCGGGTCCAACCCGGATTTTTCGGGTCGGGTCCGGGTCGGGTTTTCGTGTCGTGTCAAATATTGACACCCCTAATTCTAATTAATTTTGAATGGTTTGTGTTCTTTCTTAAAATCATAGATTTTTCTTATTTAAGTATAATGCAAGCCCTTGTACTTATGAGCTTGCCACATTATTGCTGGTGGACCCCTATGATAAAACAAATGATGAATAATAAGATACACATATAAAGTCATATCTATGATAACATTCTTCTAAGATTTGTCTGCAAAATAAAATACAATGTCAATCACAACATGCAACACACATGCTTGATTGATATGTTTGGTGGGGCAAAAATTATTTTAATTAATTAAAATAATTATGGTTTAGCCTATTCTAAATCAGAAATTAGTTAGGCTCATAATCAATAAAATATTTATGAAAAAAAAAAATTATGTTTGGGTGTCTTGACATAAATCACATTAGAGTACTTTTGGATTATGTATATTTTATTTTAATATTAATATAACATATAATATCAAAGTAGTACAATAATCTCAGCAACAAATAGATGATACCAAAGCCTATTGAGTGTTAGAATATGGAAAGTTGTAGAGCGAGAGAGTTTGACATATTAACATTATGCGAAGATCAGGCTCACATAAAGATAAAAGAGAAGTTGTTAGAGGCACGAGAGTTTTTATATGAAAAGCTCCAAAAAAGAAAAAAAAAATATAGTGCTTAGTCTAGTTGAAATGATTTCACAATGTTTAACACCAATTACAACTGATTTTTTTTCTCATGATTGGGAAATGTATGATAAAATATAATAGATATATAATATATAGAATGAATTTTGTGATAAAATTTTGAAGAGTTATATGTCATAAGAGTTATCTTTGAAAGATTATTTACTATTTATTGGATTATTCTACTATGATGAGAGGAGATCATAAACTAAGAATTTTAGTAAAAATCTTGCTACTAATGTTGTTAGTTGGAGTTGGTATTGATGGCATGCATTGACTTTATAAATGATGTTGTGCATGCTAGTAATGAAATTAGTGAACGTCAGTATGGTCTGTTGGCATTGGTCGGAGGGGTTATTTTTGAGTGATGACATTCAAAGGACTAACATTGAGCGATGATGATTGAAATATTGTAGTCAGACAATGGTGCTTACTGGGCCATTATCAGGAGATGATAGTTGGAGGAGCATAGTTAATCAATGGTGGACAAATGATTATACTTTAGTTGAGAGATAGTCAAGAGATAATAATTGGGCAATGGTGGTTGAGAGACTATTTGAGCAAAACTAACTACGAGAATATAGTCAGGTGATTGTAGTTGGATTTTCGGAATTGGGCAACTCTAGTTGAATGAAATAAGTAATTTAATGGTGGAAAAAAAATCATAGTTGTGTGAAGATGCTGGAAGATCTAGCAATGGACATTAAAGAATCAGATGTTGATGGTTAAGAGGTTATAGTTGGGCTATGGTGGTCGAGACATCATAGTTGGATGATGATAGTCAAGAAACAATAGTCGAAAATAGTGTCAAGAGGCCATGACTGAGTGATGGTAATCAAATGACTATAATTTAGCAATAATGATTGGATGGCCATAATTAAGTGATGGTGGTTAGAGGACTCGGCAATGGTGGTAAAAGGATTGGGTGATAGTTGTTGGGAGACTGCATGTGGGTGATTGTAATGCCTCAAAATCTATATTTAAATGAATTATCTATTTCATCTCTTAATTAATTTACTAGAGCCTCTAATAATTCATTAATACAAATAAGTCCAGTATAAGCAAGTATAAATTATTTGCATTAAAATATTTCTATATTTATTCATCAAATTTTAATTTATAATAGTCAGGAGATTAATCACTAAAACCATCAGTCTATCTCTCTATGCTCCTCACTACAAAAGAATAAAAATCAAAAATGCAGGAAATAAAATAAAATCTAAAAATCTTGATCTGTCTCGTGGATCCTAGCCCCTTCTTAAAAATATGCGAAAACTATGAAGTGAGCTAACAAATTAGTATGTTACAGAACCTACAGCTATAATCAATGAAAGGTAGTAAAAATAATATATATGCAATTATTCAATGAGTATCAATATAAATATGTAATAGTGAGAACAAGCGAAAATCAATATGAATAATGTCATTTCATAGGAGCAATAGAAATTAATCTATATATTAGTAAATAATTTAATTTTTTTAGAAATTAAAATAACTAGAAATAATAATCTTTCTAGAAATTCTTTGAGAAAAAACAATGTGTTTGTATTATCTGAATCTTCTTTAGAGAGTGGGACTGCAATTGCCATTTTGACTGTAACGCGTGGGTCAAAGAGTTCTCTCTTTCCCCCTTTCTCCTCCATCTTAGTTGCCCAATTTTTTCATGGGAGCCAGAAAAACCGCACTTTCTCAATAAAATTTAATTGTATATATTATAATATATATATATTTAGGTCAAATCAAGAATAAATTCACAGGCTACGAACTTAAGACTTCTTAGTTAAAAATTAAGGTTTTATGTTTGAGACTACTTTCTTACTGCTCTTATAAAACAGTCTTTTAGTAACAAAAATTTATTTTATAACTAAAAAAACTATTTTATGAGCATAAAAAAGTCTTCTCAAACGAAACTAAAGCTCCTAAAATACTAAAAAATTGAGTCTTATTTAAAAATAAAAGTTTTTAATTAAAAAAATTAAAAATATGTTTGTGATAGCTTTTTTGATATTTTATTTTATTGACAAATAATCATTATTTTGTTTTGGCTATTACTACTAATAATGAAGTTGCTTTCTCTATAATTAATTTCATAATAAATTTTAATAAAATATTGCATTTTTTATTAGTTTTTTTTGGAATGGGGGTATTTACCCCTGTCACACTCAATAGAGGTGTTGGTCGCACAATATCTAATCTCTCAACGATCCCAAGCATCAATTGTGCAGGACCCGCAGTTATTTTCCAATCACTTAAGTGGAAGCACACCACACATTGAGAAGGTGCCGAACAAACATGAAGTTAAAGGTTCCCAATCAGTGTTAGCACCACCCAACCCAACTAAATTTGGTGTGGTAATATATATCAAGTAGTCCCAAAAAAATATATAATATTCAAGTATTATAAGAAATGTAGATGCCATATAATATAATATAGATAAATTAATTAAAAAAAAAAGAGATTAAAAAACTATAATTTTATTATAATTTCATAATAAAACTTTATAAATTATTGCAGTAGTTTTTTTTTTTTTTTTTTTGGGAACCAGGGAGTATTTACCCACGTCCACTTCATTAAAGGCGCTTGGGCGGGCATTAAGTCAAATCCCTCCACTCGCGAGTCTACTAGCAACAAAAAATATTAATTAAAAAATTTAAAAATCATGTTTTGATAGCTTTATGCTATATTATTTTATTGATCAGAATAATCATAATTTTGTTTAGCTATTAACTATAATAATTTCATATTGCTTTCTCTATAGTAATTTCATATTAAACTTTATAAAATAATTGTAGACAAGTTTTTTTTTTTTTTTTTGAACGGGCTTATTTGTCTGCTACCACCCCATTAGAGGTGTTTGGCGGCGTAGCTAATCTATCGGCGAGCCTACTAGCAACTAGCCCCACAGGTGCAAGACCATAGTTATTTTCGATCCACTAAAAGAGTCGCACCACATGAGAGAGTAATCGAACATGAGTTTAAGGCTTCCCTACCATGCTAGACCACTAACCCAGCTAAATTCAGTGGGATAATATTGCAGTAGTCCCAAATATATATTTAATATCAAGTATTAAGAAATGAGATGCCATATAACTAATTTATTGAGAGTAAAAACTTAAATTTTTTCAAAAACAAAAGAGAATAAAAATTATTAATTTTATAATATTTTTCAAATTTAAAATAATAATATTATAAATTGAAGAATTTGACAGCTATTTTAGTTAATGTATGAAATTTTAATATTTCACTTAATTTACTGTAAATTTAAGTAAATATTATGCCTGTAATTTTTTTTAAGAAGTGCAGAAATTTCATATTTATGAACCTCTTCACCCACCATCTCCCTCAATACTCCTCAACTCATTCTCTCTCCTCGCCTCTGTTTCTCTCTCTACAACAGAACTTCTGAAGAAGTCGCCATGGCTAAAGCAGTCGCCTTCTTCATCTTTATGACCCTCCTCCTCTGTATCTCCTCAACACATGCAGCCAGTCGTCACCCCGCCGCAGATGAGCCTAGCTCTGCTCAGGTGATTGATTTTGGGGAAAAAATCTCTTTTTTTATCTGATATTCTTCTGATTTGAGTTCTTCTTTCTCTGGTTCTGAAAAGGTCTGATTTCTATTAGGGTTTCGATGAAGAGCAGGCGGATTTGAGCTGTGATGGAGTTGGGGAAGAAGAATGTTTGATGAGGAGAACTCTGGTGGCTCACATTGATTACATTTACACACAGGGGAAGATTCATGACTGATCTTTGGCTATGGATTAGGGCTTCTAGGGTTTGGAATTTCTATGCTGGTTTTCTGAATGTAATCATCCATGTTTATATCTGAATAATGATGATAATGGCTTTGGGGATTTCACCATCTGTGTCGATTTGTGTATGGTTTGATTTGGCTGAGTTTGATTGTTTGTTTTTTGTTCCAGATTTTGATGATTTCGGGTAAATTTGGTGAAGAAAGAGGGAAATTTTAGTATCCCTGTCTGATGAGGTTGGTTTATCTGTTTTGTATTGTGATTTTGAGGTTTACTTTCGTTAAAATGCTTCATTGATGGCACTGATGAAGCATGCAATGGTGATCCATTGAGTTCATGGCTGATT
Source organism: Dendrobium catenatum (assembly GCF_001605985.2). Taxonomy (NCBI): domain Eukaryota; kingdom Viridiplantae; phylum Streptophyta; class Magnoliopsida; order Asparagales; family Orchidaceae; genus Dendrobium; species Dendrobium catenatum. The sequence continues at coordinate 630,987 of NW_021319911.1, forward strand.
CTAAGGCTGTTCATTATGAGGATTTAGGGCATCTCCAACCAAAAATCTCATTTTTCACTCCAAAATGCACTGTAATAAAAAAATGACGTGATTCTTTCTCCAATCGAACTCCATTTTGCGCCTAGGTAAACGTCTTTCTCCTTTGTGTGTTTCTTCAGCAAATTCGGCAGAGACAGAAAAATAACACAGGTGAACAGTGCAACGCCAATATTGGCATCACACTGTTCACTCGCAACCAAATACCATAAGTTTTTCCGTTCGGCTGGAGCTCGCGAGCGACATCATTCATGTATTTGGAGTTCCGTTGGAGATGCCCTTAGGCTTTGTTTTGGACAGTTTTTTTTCTTGCTTTTCACAACAACAATTTCTGTTAGACCGCTACTTCTTTGTTGTTTTCCAAAAAAGAAAAATTGTAGTAGAAAGTTATTTTCTACAACAACTTCAAAAATTACTTTATTTGTAGTAACTTTACAAAACACTAAAAAAAGTCCTAAAACAAAGCCTTAGCAGACCATCTTACTATTTTTCTTAAAGAAATTTATGTTGTTGATCAAGTTCCTAAACTTAGATCAGCAAATAATATCAGTAATGAATAATTCACCAAATCATACTCATTCACTCTATTGTGTAGCCACACTTTACTATTATTTGGAGAGATGAATGTTGTAAGTGTTGTTAGTCTTGATGCTTAGGGCATCTTCAATCAAGCGTCATTCCGGTATTTGCAGTTTGCGCAATCGGAAAGTTTTTTTCGTATTTTGAACGGTGCGAATTCACACCAATATATTTTGTTTATGAAAGAAGATAAATAACTTTTTTTTTGTCCCTTATTGTATTTTGGAGTGAAAAATAACTTTTTTGTTGGAGATGTCCTTGAAGAATAAATAAGTCATTTAATATGATGGGACCTTATCTTTGAAATCTTTGATTGGAATGCTCTCAATTGGACTTGGTAGTACAAGTTTGATCATTGAATCTTTTGAGCTAATGCAAGGCATCTCCCTTTTTTGTGCCCCTTTAATCACATGCAAGCTTCTTGCATGTAACATTTTATTTATTAATTTATGTTATTGATGAAGGCTTTAAATTCTCTTGGAAAGGTCATCTATAGTGCAATAATAGATTTCAACTACTATGGACATTATTTCTATCAAATGCTCCATCTATGAGTCAAGTCAAGGAAAGCTAAGGGTTTTCAAATCATTTCAAGATGTTGAATTTGAAGTTATACTAGTTATTTTAATGAAGGGTGTACATACAAGCGTTTGGAAGCCCCGGTTCAAGTTATATTGATCAGATTGAAATGAAATCAAGTCAATTTAAGCTAAATTAAATTGATCTCAATTATGTCCTTCTCGCTCATTGAGAAGGGGAGATGTACTCTTCATTTCTAATAGGACTAGCATCGGGTGTCAAGGTGATTGTCAAAATGTAGTTGGAGGATCCTCTAAAGTGCTTTCACTTAGAGTGATTCTTCATAATCCTCCAGCTACATCTTGAATCATCTTGGTGACTTTTTCTTCCATCTCTATGGATTTGCTATGGGAAGTGTAGTTGGAGGTATTTATGTTCACGGATGTATCTGGATCGAAGGATGTTGGCAGTATTTTATGACTTGGATATCAATGAATGGCCTCAAGAGACCAATTTTCGTCGAAGCAAATGATTCATGTGGACTTGGATGAATTCGTACAATTTCACTAATGTGCATAGTTAGGAGTAATATTCCCTGCTACGGAGTGCCTTTAGCGGGCGATATGACTTCTCTGGTCGAGTTCTCTAGCTAGAAACTATTAGGTACGTGTGAAATACCCACATGAATATGAGTCTACAAATTTCTTTATATTATTAAAAGATTATTTTGTTAAAAATTTGTGATCCTTAAATAAAAATAAATGCAACTTAACAACTACTCCAAATTGATATGTTTGCCCTCTAAGTCTAAGTAATTTAATGACCCATTAGGAAAAAAAAATTACAATCTTAGTTATGCTTTGCATTGATGAGCCAAAAAATATCTCAACCTCCCAATCCTATTTAGAAGGGTAACAGGATATGAATTTACTTCACAAAAAAATATTCACAAAGACCTGGTCCATGTAAGATATAGCAAATTATTATTATTATTTTTAAATAAAATATTAATTTTTTAGGCTTATGCCCTTCAATCATGGATGACAAGGATCAAAGGTAGTTAAAAAAAATTAATTGGACCATCAGTTGGGTTTAATTGCTTAGAAAGTTGGTTATGAGAAACATAAATACATATATTTATTATTTGTGTTTGTTTATTTTCATATATTTTACATAATTAGACTTGATATACATATTTTAGGTTAGAGGTGTAAGTGAATCAGACCAACTCGTGAGTTAGCTCGAGCTCGACTCTATAAATGACTCGTGAGCCGAATTTGATCAACTAATAAGTAAAGTTTAAATCAGCTTTGAGTCGACTCATTAGTTGGAGAGACTACTCGTTTAAAAAATATTATCATAAAATATACTTAAAATATATTAGAATTCAGATGTTCAAATATAAAGTTATTATAAAAATTTAAATTTATATCTTATTTTCTCATATTGTGTGATTTTTTTATTAATATTATTCAGCTTCCATTTTGTCCTTTTTTTTTAAATAATTTTACTGTAATAATTACATGCATGAATCATAATCATTGTCTTCATATTTTTGTATGATAAATAAAATAAAAATAGCTCTAAAATTATTATTTTTTTAATAGGAGCAAGCTCAATTCACCATAAAAAATGTTACGTTTTTGCAACAGCTCACAGCGGCATTTCATGGAACCACTGCAAAAATCATTCCAGTGAACACAAACACAACGGATTTGTAACGGATCCTAAACCGCTGCAAAGAATTTAGCAGATATTTTAACTATTGCAGTAGGTCAAAAAAAATATTGCAAAAGCCTAATTTATTAATAGTGATTTTATATGAGATAAAAAGAGCCTAAAAACAAAATTTGTTCTAATTAATTATTTCTTACATAAAAATCTGTTTTGGTGGGCTGACATCAACGGCTTTATTTTTTTGAATGGCAGATAACAATAGAGGATTTTTTTTATTTTTTTATTTTTTTTTTTATTTTTGGAGGAGATCGAAGCTTCTAAAAGAAAAATTTCCACTATATTATTAACAATTTTGTCTGAAGGAATAAAATCTCTGTTGGAGTATTTTAATACAAGCAAATCTCTGTTTGGATAATTAACTAATTTACTTAAGCATTAAAAATTAATTATTTAAGGAAAGATTGCGTGTAACAAAAGAAAAAATATAATAATCAGCTTTTCTAGAACTTGCTATTATATGAATTTTATAGGGTAATTAGGAAGAAAATGTGTTTATATTAAAATAATTAAGGAAAAAATTTTGGTCAGATATCTGACCAATTTCTAATTAAGAAATATTTAAAATTTATTTTATTTATTTTGATAAATAGATTAAATTTAAATAAATTATTCATATATTATAGATTTAATGGTTTTGGGTTTAATCATAATTTTTTTAATTAAAATATTTGATACAATTTTTCTCTATTATTAATAATTCTTTAACTAATTTTTATTTTTTTTTTCATAAAATTTCATCAGCTTTCTAGAACCTTGCTAGCTATATGAATATTTAAAGCTTAATTAGGAAGAGAGGTGCTTATATTAAATTGTAATTAGGGAAAAATTTGGTCAGATATCTGACCAATTTTATAAATTATTATCTTTATTTGTGATAAAAGAATATAAATTTTAATGGGATTGCAATAGGAGGATGTGCTATATTAATATGTAATTAGGGAAAATTTGGGTCAGATGTCTGACACATTTTTTTATTAAGAAATGTATAAAGTTTATTATATTTTGAGTTAGTTATAATATATATTTTTAATTTAATTATCATATATTTATATTCTTCTTAGAATAAATTAAATAATTTTGTGTTTAATTATGATTTTTATTTTTGTTAAAATATTTGATAATTTTTTTTCTAAAAATTAATACTTCATTATTTTTTCAGTATTTAAGAATAATATTAAGTAATCAAGCTTGTATGTGTAATCTTGAATTTTGCTCACTAAGCTTTGAAAAAACTGATTTTCTTCATTAAAAATACTATTTTTTCTTAAATTAAAATAACTTCTTTAACTAATTTAGTATTTAAAAATAATAGTAATTAATTAAACATATATTGTAATTTTAATATTTCTTAATTAAAGCCTAAAACTATAATTTTCTTATATTAACAAAATAATATTAATTTTACTTAAATATTTGGTAAAATTTTTTTTCTATATAATACTTCTTAACTAATTTAGTATTGAAAAAATAATATTGATTAATTAAACTTTCTGTGTAATTTTGATATTTATTAAGGTTGAAAAACCCTCTTTTTTTCTTCAATTAAAAAAATATATTTTTTGTTAAATAATTTTGTTTAATAATTTTGTTTCTATAATTAATATTCTTAATATAATTTCAGCATTTAAAAATAATATTAATTAATTAACTTATATTTTTATAAATATTTTGTTAAAAAAAGCTATTTTTTTTTTCATAAATTAATGATAAGCTTGGCATGATGAATTGCACACGTGGACTGAGATACAACACACAATTTATAAAAAAATATTAAAAAATATATCTTTCTCTATTTTTTATACATCAAAATATTTTTTTAGGCCGTTGATTAGAAAACATTATATTTTTTTAATATGAGATAATATTTATATTATCCAAAAATAAATTAGCTTTGACCTTTGCATGTAATATTCAATGATTTTGATTTATTTTTTATTTTTTATATTTTTATTTTTGCATGTTAATTATTCATATTCTTCATACGACAGTCCTTATCATAGTGTGAATGGAAGGTCTCTCGGCAGCCATAAGGGAACACATGGAAATAATGCATGCGTCTTTGGCTAAGGCGCTAAGACTTGGACTTTGGGATAGCTTTCTTATTATTTTCAAAAAGTATTTTTTAGTACAAAAATTTTAATTGACAAAGATTTTTTAAAAAATCAAATAAGAAAACTGACTCAATGAAGCCTAGAGGTTTCATTTGAGACAGCTTTTTATGCTTTTTTTAAACAGCTCTGTATTAAAAATTCTTATAATAAATTAAGCTATAATTTAAAAGTAATAAGAAAGCCGCTCCAAATGAAGCCTAAGGCATTGGTTTGGGACGGCTTTCTTGACTGCTGATTCTTTAAAATAAATTTTAATTTTTTAGTAAAAAAAAAATTATTTTTGACTAAAAAACTGCTTAAAAAGCAGTAAGAAAGTCGTCCCAAACCAAGGCTAAGTGTGAACACAAATGCTTATGATTGGCAATGTTCAAGTTCATTGAATGGCTATATCATGACATGCAACGTGGGCAAATGAAAGACAAGAAAATAAATATGCTCATGGATAATTAATATATCTAAAATAATTATATAAAAATGAGAAGAAAAAAACTAAAAGTCTATATAAGTGATTTTAATTTTAGAATTTATATAATATCTACTTTTAATTAGATTTATGTTCTTAGAGATTTTTTTCTAAAGGAATTTTGTTATATGTGTATGATCATTTAGTTGATGATTGTGCATGCATGCTATAAAGAGCCATTTAGGATTGCTTTAAGTTTTTTTTTTCTTTAGTTTTATTTTATTTATATTTTAACAATAAATAAAATATGTATGTGATATTGCAAATATAGTTTATTTCTATTTATTAATGACCATGCATTAAGGTTAATAAAAAAAGGTTTATTTCTAGTTTTATTGGATATCAAATAGGTTAATTTATATGATGATGGGGGTACTGGCGGTCGCCGGTTAGTGATGGGCAGAATGTGGTAGAGTTGAATCGATTAATCTAGTAGAGCTTGCATCTAAAAACACTCATAATAATAATTTGAGTACTTTTAATTTTAAACTAGCTTAATTTATTGATTCCTAAATTTGTTAAATCTCATATGTTGAAATTGAAAATCTCATGTGATTGAATAAATAATTTTGAATGTTATGCATAAAATTGTCCCAATAAAGTTATCTTGATTGATTGATTGCTAGATTTGTTAAATCCCTAATTGCTTTATGTTTGATAGAACTCATTATGAATTAGGATTTAATAAAACTTGTTAAAATTAGATTTTAAATGAGGCGTGTTTTAGGAATTCTTTTGGACGGCTTTCTTGCTGCTTCTTAAAGCAGCTTTCTAGTACAAAAAAATTAATTTTGTGCTAGAAATCTGCTTTAAGAACAAGTAAGAAAGTCGTTCCGAACGTAGCATTAAACTCCAATTCAATCAAGTCATGAGAGATTTAGATTAAAACTATTTAAAATAGGCCAATCAAATAGAACCTAAGAGTTCAAAAGAGAAAATGACTAAACTCATCCCTAAATTATTTTGGATGTGTTCATTTGGTCGTAATTTTTTTTATTCAAATTAATCCATTAACTTAAATATGAGCTTTTTATCTTCTAATTTCACTATGATAATAATGGTTCTTCTCTTATAAAAATCCTCTCCTCTCAGCCTAAATGAAAAAAAAAAAAAAAAAATGAATGCACATTATTTAAAAGTTTACATATATCAATTAACACTATATTGCTTACTAAACTTTGAATAAAGCAAGTTATTATAGATGCTCAGCATCCACTACAACCCATCATTCAATACGTATCATCAACCAACAAAAATATTTGTTGTTGTCCTTTATCTAATGCCCATGATTGATAAGCAAGAATATTCATGATCCTCTAACTTTTACATTCATCATCTATTATTTGCTATCAATGGAATCAAGAATAATTGTTGATAGAGATATATACCATTATATAGTTTCAACTCTTATATTATAATCTAATAGTCTATAATCAAGGGCATAGTGAATCATTAATTATAATCAATGACTTGTATCAGTGCAAGGATTTTCTAATGGACTAGACCCGATTCTTTTTCACGATCAATCTACATCAACCTTCAATCATTAGTGTCTCTTATGATAACCTCCATGATGAACTCCTTCGATAGAATTTACGTGAGGGCTATCCCTTCTCAAGCACGATTCTACTACATCTGATTCCATTAGAATTCATGCTTCCTAAAATGAAACCATATGATGGTTCCCAAACATTTATTTCAAGTGGATCACTATAAAATCTTGATTCATATAGGCCACTGTGGAGCATAATTGGTCAGACTATATCAATGTGGACCCTAATAGATCATTTAGATTCTAATGGGTCAATTTTGTGACAAGGTTTGTCTAAAGTCAACCTAGTTGAGGCAACCACTATCTAATCGCGTCTACAAACAATATAGTCCAACTAAAATGGTCAATTCTTGACTAGGATCTTATTATGTCAATCTAAGCTTATATTTGTGAAAAGGGGAATATTAAGACAAGCCTTGAGATAATTATAACGAACTACTAATCTAATAGGGGATAAGATCAACACAATGGAGTCTAAAATAAACTTGGATGCATTGAATATAATCCAAGGTGGTATAGTGATTTTCTAGTTTTATTGAATATCAAATGGGTTAATTTATATGATGATGGGAGTTCTGGCTATCAGTGATGGGCGATAAGATTGGAGAGATAGTGGTAGAGTAACATCAGTGACTCGAGTAGAGCTTGTTTCTAAAAACACTATAATAATAATTTGAGTACTTTTAATTTTAAAATAGCTTCATTTATTGATTCCTAAATTTGTTAAATCTCATATGTTTAAATTGAAAATCTCATGTGATTGAATAAATAATTTTGAATGTATGCATACAATTGCCCCAATAAAGCTATCTTGATTGATTAATTCGAAGATTTGTTAAATCCCTAAGCGCTTTATGTTTGATAGAATTATGAATTTGGATTTAATAAAACATGCAAAAATTAGATTTTAAATGAGACGTGTTTTAGGCTTTATTTTGGACGGCTTTCTGACTGCTTCTTAAAGCATCTTTCTAGTACAAAAATTTTCTTTAAGAAGCAGTAAGAAAGTCGTTCTAAACGAATCATTAAACTCCAATTCAATCAAGTCATGAGAGATTTTGCTTAAAACCACTTAAAAGAGGCCAATCAAACAGAGCCTAAGAGTTGAAAAGAGAAAAATGACTAAATTCATTTCTAAATTATTTTGGATATGTTCATTTGATCATAATTTTTTTATTATTCAAATTAATCCATTAACTTAAATATTAGTTTTTTATCTTCTAATTTCACCACGATAATAATTATTCTTCTCTAATCAAAATCCTCTCCTCTCAACCTAAATGTAAAAAAAATGAGAGCATATTATTTAAAATTTTACATATATCAGGCATCACATTATTACTTACTAATCTCTAAATAAATCACATTATTATAGAGATGTTGAGCATCCACAACAACTCATCATTCAATACCTACCATCAACCACCATAAAGCATGATTTCCAGCACTGATAATTGCCTAATACCCCTCATCGGCCAACAAACATATTTGTTGTCCTTCATATCTAATGTCCATCACTCATAAACAACAATATTCGTTATCAACGGAATCATGAATAATTGTTACTAGAGATACCATCATATATTTCAACTCTTATATTATAATCTAATATTCTGTAATCAAGGGCTGAGTGAATCATTATAATCAATTACTTGTATTTGTGAAAGGATTTCCAATTGGACTAGGCCTGATTTTTTTTTCCTCTTTCACGATCAATCTACATCAACGTTCGATCATTAGTGTCACTTATGATAACCTTCATTCATTAGTGTCACTTATGATAACCTTCATGATGAACTTCTTTGACAGAATTTACGTGAGGGTTATTGTCACGACCCGACCCGAGACGGATCCCGCCCGCACCGGGCCGCGACCAGCTTAACGAACAGACAGACCAGGATCTGTAAAAAAATCAAAAGTACAAAATAATACCTACGGATCAGACTCTGAAATCTATTCCTGGACCTCCTTCCCTTTCCCAGAACCTGAAAGCCACCAAAAAACAAGAGTGAGCTTAACAGCTTAGCAAAGCAACAAACCTCCAATCAAAACTTCCAGAATCCAAAACCAAAATCCACACAGAAATCGGAACAGAATCGTATCTCGAATCAGAACAGAATCAAATCAGAACTTATACGAAAATATATCAAATCAGAATCAGAGTCGTACGGATCAGAACAAACAGATCAAATCAGAACTGATTAGATCCACAGAACATTTCAGATTTTCCAGACACTAACTGAATCTCTTAGGATCCAGGCCCCTTATATCTCCCTTTTAATAGCATATACAGATAGCATATCAATTCAGAAGAAATTCGGACGAATTCAGAAATCAGACAAAAATCGGGCAGCACAACGGCTGTATACGGAATTTACACAATTTTTCCTGAAAAATCACAGAATACCAAATTTGCACAGAATGTAGATAATAGCATTACAAGACTTTAATTCTACTGCTCAGCAATTTTTAGACTACACAGAAAAATTCAGTCGACGAAAAACACAGTCGAATCAAAACTACCTGGACAAAAATCTCCAGAAAATAATCAAAATGTGCACACTCGGCACGTCAACAACATACAGAAAGTTACGCGGTAAAAACTGAACCAATCAGAAAATACGGACGAAAATCACGAATAAAAATCAATTCCGGACAGAAAATACCGCCAAACACGACGGTTCTGAAAATTAAGAAAGGTGGAATGTGCCTTACCTTGCGTACAGCAATTTCCTGAACAGTCTCTTCGGACGAAAACAGCTCCGCGTCGCCCGAAAATCAACTTTTCCACTTTTTCCTTCGTTTTTTCTCTCTCATGGCTTTTTTTCTCTCTCTTCAAAATATCTCATTTCTATATATATCCAGACTGATCGTCTAGGACGATCGCACTTCGTCCTGGGACGATCTGGCTCTGGACAAGTGTCGTCCAGACGAGATTTAATTATTGTCCCCGACGACCGGTCCTCTGGAAAATTTTCGTCCAGACGATCCATGCAGCCAGAACTGTTTTCCTTGAACAACCTGTACCGATCGTCCCGGACGATCCAACTTCGTCCGGACGAACCTGGAGCAAAAACTGATGTTACAGTTATCCCTTCTGAAACACCATTCTATTATAACTCATTCCATTAAGAAAATGAAACCATATGATGGTTCACCTAACATTTATTTCAAGTGGATCACTATAAGACCCATATTCATATAGGCCATTAAGGAGCATAATTGGTCAGATTAGATCAATGTGGACCCTAATAGATCATTTCGATCCTAATGGGTCAATTTAGTGACTTGGTTTGTCTAAAGTTAATCTAAATTACCTAAGTCAATGCTTTGGGGCAACAACCATCTATAGCATCTAAAAACAATCTAGTCCAACTAAAATGGCCAATTTTTGACTAGGATCTTATTATGTCAATCTAAGCTGATATTTCTGAAAGGAGGAATATTAAGAGAAGCTATGGGATAATTATAATGAACTACTAATCTAATAGGGGATAAGATCAACACAATGGAGTTTAAAGTAAGCTTGGATACACTGAATATGCTCCAGGGTGGTATAGTGATTTTCTAGAGTCATAACATGCTAGATCAAGAACTTGGTGTCCAATTTAGTTGTTGCCATTAATTCACCACGACTTAAATAGATCTACGAGCACCTAGGAATTAACCAGTTCAAGTCAATTAAGTGCCCACTTAGTGGGTCATAAGAAGGTCAAGGTCCATAAAAATGTGACAAGACTAGAGTTTAGTCAACCTCATGAAAAGAACGAAGAAAAAAGTGCAATATTAAGGTTTCGTTTGAGACAGCTTTCTTGCTACTTTCTAAAGCAGCTTTTTATTACAAAATCTTCATTTTCAAAAAAAAAAAAAAGTGTAGAAGCAATGGCTTTTAAAACAATATGAAAGTTGTACCAAATGAAGCCTAAACCATCTATAATATCGACTTCATAACTGCTTAGATGGAGCCAATCTTTTTCGCTACTCTTTTGCTGAGCTTAAAAAAAAAAAGCTTAAGAAGCTCTTTCTTGTTCACAATATAATAGATTATTTTTTTCTCTTTATATAATCTACACATTTACCAAAAAAAAAATGTGTATAATTTACATGTTTTTAAGTTATAAATTTATTATTGTTGCACACCAGAACATTCACTGTGATAGGCAGAGGAAAACTAACCTATTTTTTCAGGGTGGATAAAATAGGACTGTAAAGTGAAATACATAATTTTATATATGAAATAAAAAAATGAATTTTTATTTTTTTGAGAATTTGGGCAACTGCATTTATTGAAGATAGGCAAAATAGTTATAATGCTTATTCTTCTAAGAAAAAATTAAATTAAGGCGCCCAGCCTTAGCTCTTCGATCTTGTTTACATCATTGGTGATAAAGAGATAGAGAGTTTAACGTCTTAGCTCTGTACAAAAGTGCAACACACACACAAATAAGAGAAAAGTACAATAATTGTAAGCGAAACTTATAATGAAGATTCCAATTACGCTTTAGATCTTTAGGATTTCGATTCATTCAAGCTCGGATTGTATCTCTTTTCGTATCATTATATTCAGCCGATCGAGAAGTTCAACCAAATTATAAACTTGCTGGAATTAGAGTTCAGATGATCCTGCATTTAACTTCGGAAGTCTCCAATTCAAATATGCTTCTAGATTCGTGCTCTATCAAGACGATTTTCGATTACTTATCAATTACATAACATAATTTCTCAGCATATAAATTAAAAAATAAACAAATTTAAGCATGCTGATTGCCGCAAATCTCTCACATATTCCAATTGCATGGCAAAAGAAACCCACGAGACTTTTCATTTAAAACTCAAACCTCTTTACACGGCTTAGTCGTACTCAACATCGAATTTTATTTGAAATAGAGCCCTATTTAACAAATATTTTAAATCTATAAATCATAATTAAATCATTAAAATCCAAAACTTAGACCGGCGGATCAAACCGATTTGATTTGATTCAGATTTTCACTTTTGTCTATAGGGTCTGTTTCCGGACGGAAAGAATCGTTCATATTATGAGTGTACATATTGCGTATATATAGTATGTATAAAAATTTGATACACACACAGTATACAAATTTGTACACAGTATGTACACTCATATGACTGGAGGGTTCTTCCCTTCCGAACTACGCACAACATAATTTATCATGTTTTTTGGGCAATATTTTTAGTATGAAGCGGATGTTAGAGTTTTAAAAATTTTATAAAACAGTTTTTTAGTATAAAAAATTCTTGAATTAAACATATTAGTACTAGTAAAATCCCTTTGAAAGCATTAAGAATGCTATTATCCTCACTCTGCTCGTGTTTAAGAAAGCTATCACAAAGGAAGCATTAAGTTCAATGAATTTGGAATTCATATGATTTAAATATCGTAAAGTGATGTCAGTACGCTACTAGCCACTGCTGATTATTGTTGTATGCTTATAGCCAATACCGACCATTGTCCCCCACTCCCACCATTCATAGTCGATCGCTACCTCGACTGCCCACTATCATCATCTGTCGTCTCATATTTCTTCAAAATATTAAAATATTTTAACTTCTTCGCTTAATCAATTTGATTAATTTATTTGAATTTAATAAAAATTCAAACTTGATCAATTTGAATTATAATTAAATCAATTTTTTATTTAAAATGATTAATTTTTTATTTCTTTTTTTCCCTAAAAAAACAAATACATCAATAATTAAAATATTTTCTAATTAATTAAGTTCAAAAAGCACCAAAGACCACCTCCTTCCCACTATTTATAACACCCTCCACCCACCATTGCCTCTTACTCCTCAACCCATTCTCTCTCCAACCCCCCCAAAGCTTCTTCCAAGTCATCCATGGCGAAAGCAGCCGCCTTCTTCCTCCTCATTGCCCTCATCTTCTCCATCTCCTCAAAGCATGCTGCCAGAACTCTCCCTGTAGAAAAGCCCAGCTCGGTTCAGGTGATTAATTACAAGAAAAAAAACTTCTTTTCCCTCATCTTTAACTTTGGTTTCCTCTTTCTCTGTTTCTGAAACGCCATGATTTTAATCAGGATTTTGATGAAGAGAACATGGATTTGAGCTGTGACGGAGTTGAGGAGGAAGAATGTTTGATGAGGAGAACTCTTATGGCTCACACTGATTACATCTACACGCAGGGGAAGGTTCATAACTGAGATTGGGGTTAGATTTAGGGTTTTTTTTTCTTTGTGGTTCTTTCATAGGGTTGGAATTTCTGCGCTTCATGAAATCATCTATGTTATTAATGAATAATGATGATATTGGTTTTAGGGATTTCATCATTTATGTCGATTTACGTCTTGGCTGCTCTGTTTGTGTTAGATTGGCTGATTTCGCTCGCAGATTATGAATTTGGGAAGAAATGGAGAATACAGTAATGAAATTTTGACATGAATGAATTTACTAAAAATTATTAATTTTTTGTAAGGATGTGAATGTTAAAGCATAAATCAAATCTTAACGGATTCAATTTAAAAAATTCGAGAAAACTAATAAGCAATTACAATTAAATATAATTGCGAGGGGAAAGTATTCTCTTTGTTTTCATCGCCGGACTTCTTTAGATTCTCTTCACGTCCTATTAGCCGATTCTGTACCGGTAAAGGCCACACTCGCCGGACTCCGTCATCGTCCTATTATCTGACCATTTTCGCTCAGGTCTTTCTGTTTGTCTCAGCCTAATAAATTTCTCTTTTTTAGTCGTCTCAGGTATTCTATTGACTCAAATGAAAGCATTTCCCCTTTGTGTTTCCTACGTCTGTTTAGGAAATGGGATTTTTATAACGCTTCAGCATTGAAGCGTTGCGTTATATGAACGGAGAAATACTCGGGAGAGTTTATTAGAAGTGATTCTTAAAGTGATTAAGGTGAAGAAGATCAAACGGTGGAGAGTTACTGTTACTGTCCGGCCTGTGATCTACGGTTGAGCTGGGTGTGTAGATAGGATGTCTGCTCAGCTTAGAGTTAAGGGTCTGGTGATCGGATTGTTAACTTGTTGGAAAGCTTTAGGGGGTGTTTGGTATCGGATTTGGCATCAGTTTTACGTAAATCCAGCCAAACGCTTTCCACGACGGTAAATCCCGTGAATCTGTAAACATAGGATTTACGGATTTACGGCATAAATCCGGGTAAATCCTAATCCCATGCTTCGACAGATTTAACGCGATTCACGGTTGCTCGAAGTTCCCTCCCACGACTCCCATGTCGCGAAGCTCTTACAAACTCCTTATCTAGATAGAAGATGCAGCTTCACCCGCCCTTATCTCCTTCCCTAGCCACTTCGGTAGCATTCGTGCCGGATCCCTCTCAATGTTGCCCAGGTTTTTTTGGACTAATCCATTGAATTATTGTTGTGAATCATAGCCTTTTGGATTTAACCCTGCTTCCTCCATTAAAAAGGTTAACTTGCTCATGGCATAAATTTCTGGTTCAACCAAAGTGATTTATGTTCCCATTTGTTTCTTATTCATAAAGGCTTTGAAAGACTGCATATGGCTATTTGAGCAAGAGCAAGCATTAGGGTTCAGTAGTGTCTCCAACTATTTTAAATCCTGTAATCTGTTGCCAAACAGCTTCTCAGGAATTAACAGGATTTAAAATTTATCATACCAAACAATTTTCAAGATTTATCAACCTCATGAATTACTAAATCTGGATTTTCAGGATTTGCTAAATCCCACTAAAGTTGAATCCAATCCGATACTAAACACCCCCTTAGAAATGTTGGTATAGAGAGGAGTTTAGTGAAGATGTCTGCTATTTGATCTCAAGTGTTAGTATGCATAACTATGAGTTTATTGGCAAATATGTTATCTCTAATAGGGTGATAGCCAATTTCAATATGTTTTTACTTGAATGAAAGATTGGGTTGTTTGCTATTGCGGTTGTTGAAATATTGTCGCAGTGAATGAGAGTATTGTTAGATTGGTATTAAGAAGTTTTAAAGAAGGCTTCTTGACCATATGATGTCAGTTATTGTTGTTGCGAGTGTCATGTACTTAGCTTATGTTGATGAATTAGTGATAGTCTTGAGTTTTGTTACGCTTCGAGAGATAAGGGTATTCATAAATAAGAGCAATAGTTAGTGGTTGATTTTCTATCTCGAGGATTTTTTGCTCATTTAGAGTTAGGGAAGATTGTAGGAATTTTTTAGGTTGGATATGTAGACTTTGAGACAACGAGCTTTTGAAATATAATAATAGATGCGTAAATAGTCAAAAATGAAGATTGAGGCTTTGTTTGGGATGGCTTTCTTATTTTTTGAACTAGAAAGTTGCTTTAAGAAGCAATGAGAAAGCCGCCCCAAACGAGGCCTGGGTGGTTTATAAATATGTTGATAAATTTGATTGACTACGCATGTTATATCAAGTCGGGTTATTGTAAGATATTGAAGTGATACAACCATATGTTCATAATGATGGGGTTCTCATAAGGTTGTTAGAGTTTGGTTGTGGTGGATAGCTCTCACTGTGTTGAGTTTAGAGTTAGTTGATATTTCTTCATGTCAAAGTTAAAGTATTTCGGTGGTATGTATTTGTCTGAGAGCGAAAAATCTGGGGAAGCTGTGTCATCTTGAATGTTAATGTCTAAGATCTGAAATTCACGAAAGAACTCCCGTTCGATCAATGATAATATGATTTGCGATGATGTGATCCAGAACACAGATATTGTTTCAGACACAGACCATAAATTGTTGAAGGGTTTTACTCTAGTATTGTTTGGGTTAACTTTCTAAAACAGCTTTATAGTACCAAAATTTTTAGTTCAAAAACTTTTGTATTAAAAAAACAGTAAGAAAGCTATCACAAATGAAATTATAAACCTAGGAGTGTCAATTTTGGGTCATGGGTCGAGTTCGGGTCAAACCGGAACTGACCCGGAACTATTCGGGTTTGGGTCATCCCGACCCATTTTTGCAAACCGGTCGATTTTCTGGACTCGAACCTGACCCGCTTCGGTTCAATTTTTCTGAGTTCCCTCAAGCGACGCTACATCGCGGCAGCCGGGACAGCGGCAGTCCAGCAGCCGTGCAGCAGCGGCGGTGCCGGTGAGGCTGCGGGCCCGGTGCAAGCGGCGACTCAATAGCTTAATGCGACGTGCCGACGCGACAAGACTCGATGGCAGATTGCTCAATGCGAGTTGCGACGCGGGCAGCCGGAGCAGACATGCAGCCAGCGTAGGCGGGGCCGTGGGGCAGGCGGGGCAGCCAGGGCAAGAGGGCAGCCTGGGTAGGCGAGGCTGCAGGGTAGGCAAGCAGACTCGAGCAGAGTCGGTCATAGAGGGTAGGGCCGATTTCTGGGTCATTTCAGGCCAACCCGAACCATACCCGTTTTTGCAAACGGGTTGGTTTTCTGGACCCGAACCCGACCTGCTTCGGGTTCGATTCAACCCAAACCTGAAATTTTCTGGTCGGGTTCAGATAAGATTTTGGGTCGGGTCCAATATTGACAGCCCTACCTAAACCCTAAATTAGGTGCTTTGGTTGCCAGTCATCAACCGTTACAAGACCAGGTTTACAGTGAAAGAACCTTCCAAAAAAAATTTCATTATTTTTTTGAGGCAAGAGAATATTATATTATTATATGTAGTTCTCCAAAGATGCAAAAATCTGCACGCTTCCAACGATTAATTAACTAATTTTTACTAAATTATAGGATTATAACGACCGGTTAATATATTCTTTATGATAAGAATGCATATTACTGTGATTCCCCCAAATAATACGTTTAGAATAAAAACTAACCTTCTAGATTCAGTGGACTTGATTCAAGAAAGAAACTTAAATAATATTCTGATCCGCCAATCTGATCTGAAAAATTAGGATTCTGCTGGATGGATTCGAGTTTGGAATTTCGACCCATTTATTAAATGGGTTGGATTTTAGTTGACCCTCATACTTCTTTTGATCAAATAATTTTAACTTTTCCAATAGAGGTGTGGAAATGCTTAGGAGATGAAGGAATTTCATGACTTACTAAACTTTTTAATACTATTTTGAAGACTAAGAAGATGCCAGATGAGTGGAGAATGAGTGTGTTAATTCCTATTTTTAAGAATAAAGGTGGTGTACAAGATTGTGCGAATTATAGAGGTATTAAGTTAATGTGTCATACTTTAAAACTATGGGAGCGAGTTTTGGAGCATAGGTTGCGGCGTGATACTAATGTTTCTCAAAATCAATTTGGATTCATGCCGGGTAGGTCGACTATGGAAGCCATACATTTATTAAGAGGTTTGATGGAGAAATATAGAGAAAATAAGGAGGATCTACATATGATATTTATTGATTTAGAAAAAGCATATAATAAAGTTCCAAGAGAAGTGCTATGGAGAGTTCTTGAAAAGAAAGGAGTCAATAATGCTTATATTCAAATCATTAAAGATATGTATGCAGGAGCTATTACTTGTGTTCAAACACAAGGTGGATTGACCAAGTATTTTCCTATTTCGGTTGGGTTACATCAAGGATCAGCCTTAAGTCCATATCTTTTTTACTTTAGTCATGGATGTTCTCACTAGACATTTGCAAGAGGATGTACCTTGGTGTATGCTTTTTGCTGATGATATTCTTCTTGTTGATAAAACTAGAGAGGGAGTTGAAAGTATACTTGAATTATGGAGGTCAACATTAGAGACTAAAGATTTTCGCTTGAGTAGATCTAAAACGGAATATATGGAGTGCAATTTTAGTAGTAATAGACCTAGTGAGGGGATTATGACTTTGGGCGATCAAGTCATTAATAAGAGTACACGTTTTAGATATCTTGGATCTATTGTTCAGAGTGATGGTGAAATAGATGGGGATATTATCAGCAGAATTCAAGTTGGATGGTTGAAGTGGAGGAATGCATCGGGCTTGTTATGTGATAGAAATGTACCCCTCAAACTTAAGGAAAAATTCTATAAGATGGTAGTGAGGCCTGCAATGCTTTATGGTGCCGAATGTTGGCCATTAAAAGAGAAGCATAATACTAAGTTAAGTGTGACAGAGATGAGGATGCTCAGGTGGATGAGTGGCTTTACCCTTAGAGATAGGACACGAAATGAGCATATACGTGAAAAGGTTGGAGTAGCTCCAGTAGAAGATAAAATTAGAGAGAGTCGCCTTAGATGGTTTGGCCACATAAAACGACGGCCTTTCGATGACCCGGTTAGGAGAGTAGAGGTATTAGATTTGACTTATGTTAAGAAAGGTAGGGGTAGACCTAAAAAGACTTGGTTAGAAAATATTAGGAATGACCTTTCTTTATTAGATTTAAACGAGAATTTGACTTTTAATAGGACACAATGAAGAAAAAGGATTCATGTAGCCGACCCCACGTAGTGGGATAAAGGCTTGATGTTGTTGTTGTTGTTGTATAATCGTTTCTCTTTCATAATAAGTGAGCCGGCTTGAACTCGTAGAATAAAGTTCGAGCTCGATTAATTAATCAAGCTAAAGCTCAGGGGTGTTGAGCTCGGCTCGACTCGTTTGCACCCCTAGTTGGGTGACTTTTTTGGGGTTTTTACTCAATATATATCAATCTAGACTTTCTTTCTTACCTCTTTGGTTCATGAACTACCACATCATCACTAGGTGCCATAGAGCTTGGCGGCATCATTGTTTTTACATTTAGGTTGTGTTTGCTTGACATAGAAAATTGAAACTAAAAGTGGTGCTTTTAATTTTTTTAGAAGTGTGTTTGGGATTCTATTAGATATTATAATTTTTGTTGCCTATTTGAAGACCTAAATTCTGCAGTAAATTCAATGAAAACTTGTCCCCAAAATTTTTTGGCTCTCAAGTCACTCTACCTTTCTCCCTGAAGTCATCATGTTTCCTCTATTGGTGCTGTAGCAGGAACCGAAGGGTGTAGATCCCTTGCCGCCACTCCTTTCCATTGTTTACAAGTACTGTTGCTTGCTAACTGCCTGCTGAAGCTATCGCTGTATTGTTTGCTGCTCTGCCGGTGCTTGTTACCTTGCTGCCGTTGTTCTGCAGCATTGCAGCTATTATTTTATTTCTACTACTGCTACTTAGCTGATCATTGAAGAATTGAAGGCCTGCTTGCTGTTAATAGCCTTCCGGAGGATGCTGTCCACAATAAATAGACTGACAAAACTTAAGAGAGAAGTCTATCTTCAGAGAACTAAATTAAGACGTTGGTCTAACGATAGGAAGATCAACTCAGTGACCTTAAATGAATTTTTATGGATCAACTTTACAGTATAGCATGTTTTAAGTGGTTCTGCACATTATTAAGATTAATTATCTGAAGTGGATGATTATGTTATAATAAATTTTTTATGATTTTATTTAAAAATAATTTAAGCATAAATTTATTTCAATACACAACAAACAACAACAACATCACGCCTTTATCTCACTACGTGGGGTCGGCTACATGAATCCTTTTTTAACATTGTGTCTTGTTAAAAGTAAAATTTTCATTTAAATCTAATAAAGAAAGGTCATTTCTAATATTTTCTAACCAAGTCTTTTTAGGTCCAATAGGTGAAATCTAATACCTCTACACTCCTAACCTAGTCATCGGAAGGCCGCTATTTTATGTGACCAAATCCTCTAAGG
>NW_021319911.1:650648-675648 GCF_001605985.2 Dendrobium catenatum
CCGCACGCGTACTCGGCCGTTGCCTCGTCATCTTTTTCCTGGCACAACCGTTTGGGTCACCCCAACTATAGCATTTTACATTCAATTTCTGTTTCTCAACCACATTTACATATAGACATTAATAAGAAAGATTGTCTGTCTTGTACTGTCTCTAAAGCACACAAGTTGTCTTTTGAACGTTCTGTTTCTCGTACAAATTGTATGCTACAACTTTTGCACTCTGACATTTGGGGACCGGCACCGGTCACCTCCATACAAGGTTTTCAGTATTATGTAATCTTTGTTGATGACTTTACCAGATTTACCTGGATTTTTCCATTACGATTTAAATCTGACATGGCTACTATGTTTTTTAATTTCAAAAATCAGATTGAGAACTATACGTCTCACAAAATTAAATGTCTACGCACGGATGGGGCGGCGAATACCTTAGCCGCACATTCACCGACTTTCTAAAGAAGCATGGCATTTCCCACCAGATATCCTGTCCGTATACTCCTGAGCAGAACGGAGTTGCGGAAAGGAAACACCGTCACATAATTGAAACCACCCGCTCCCTTCTTCACACTGCCAGCATTCCCTACAAACATTGGCCGGAGGCAACACTAACGGCGGTCTACTTAATAAATCGTATGCCTTCACCAAACACGAACAACATCTCCCCGTTTGAACTCCTCCACCAAACACCACCCAATTACAATCACCTTCGAACTTTTGGCTGCGCCTGTTATCCTCTGCTACCTCCTCATTCGCGGCATAAACTTCAACCAAAGACTACATCCTATGTATTCCTTGGGTACTCCGATACCTACAAGGGATACAAATGCCTAGACACAAACACACATAAAATTCTGATCTCTCGGCACCTCACGTTTAACGAACAATTATTTCCGTTTGCTAACAGCACTACACCTGCTTCATCCACCTCTACGCTCATCTCTCCTCACTTACTGCTCCCGACCTCCACTATCTCTAACTACACCCAACCGCCTAATCAAACCAGTCACCTAACAACCCCAGTTCTTCCTGTATCAACCTCTGAAAACACTTCTATACCCCAGCAGCCCTTGCATCATCACCTCAGTCCTGCGCCTACCCATTCTCCACCTGCAATGCCGCAATTCAACCGTCACCCCATGGTCACCAGACGTCAGACAGGTTCTTTGAAACCAATCACAAGACTTAACCTGGTTCACGAACAAACTTCTCAACAGCAGCCCAAGGATCCGACCTCGTACTCAGAGGCCGTTAAACATGCTCACTGGCGTCAGGCAATGTCGGACGAATTTCTTGCTCTACAACGGCAAGGCACTTGGACTCTTGTTTCTCCGCCCAAGTCCTCCGTTCTCGGGTGTAAATGGACATATCGCACGAAACATCTCGCGGACGGATCCATTGCTAAATACAAAGCTCGATTGGTAGCTCTTGGGAATCATCAAGAATTCGGTCTTGACTATAACGAAACATTTAGCCCTGTGGCTAAATTACCGACAATTCGTATTCTGCTTACAATTGCATTACATTATGATTGGCAGGTTCACCAACTAGACGTCGACAACGCTTTCCTACATGGAACTCTTACGGAAACGGTGTATATGAATCAACCCAAAGGATTTATAGATCCCACGTATCCGAATCATGTATGTCGACTCAACAAAGCTCTTTACGGACTTAAGCAAGCTCCGCGACAGTGGTACAACACGTTCACAGCATATCTCATCTCTCTCGGCTTCGCGAACAGTATTTCTGATCCTTCTCTTTTTATCTTAAACAAATCTGATTGCAAATTATTTCTACTTATCTACGTAGACGACATTTTATTTACCGGTAATAACAAAACAATGCTTGATAATATACTAGCTCACTTGCATTCCAGATTTTCAATCAAGCATCTCGGAACAGCCCATCAGTTCCTTGGCATCAAAATTGAGAGACAATCCACTCAGTACTTTCTCTCCCAACCGCAGTATGCCAAATCCCTCATTGACATGGCTCAATTATCACAATGCAAACCAATTTCTAACCCAACCTGTACCAAACTACCTCAAGACATGCGTCCAGATCCCTTATTATCGGATTCATCACTGTATCGACGCCTCACTGGCTCGCTACAGTACCTCACTCTCACGAGACCAGACATTGCGTACAGCGTCAACATTCTCTCGCAACACATGCACAATCCATTACCCCAGCATATATTCCTTCTCAAAAGACTTCTTCGCTACATACAAGGTACACTTCATTTCGGCATACCCATTACAAAATCTAATTTACTTCTCACCTCCTTTTCAGATGCCGATTGGGCCGGAGATCCTATCTCCAGAAAATCAACATCAGGTTACTGCTCCTTCTTGGGCAATACCTTGATCTCTTGGACCGTCAAAAAGCAAACCACCGTAGCTCGCTCCTCCACCGAATCTGAATATCGGGCACTAGCAGCATTAACCGCAGATGTCATATGGCTCCGAAAACTGTTAACTGAATTCGGTGCACCTCAAGACCGTCCGACTGATCTTTTCTGTGACAATGTCTCCGCCATAGCTCTAGCAAACAACCCGGTATTTCATGCTAGAACAAAGCATATCGAAATAGACCAAAGGTTCGTTCGGGATCACATTCAGCACAACCACATTCGGATCTTCCCCATCAACACGTTGGATCAAGTGGCTGATATATTTACCAAGGCCTTATCAACACCTCGTTTTCAATCTCTAAGACTCAAACTGACTGTTCACAACAACCCTTCAGTTTGTGGGGGGCTATTAGTAGAAAAGTCTAAATGTATTAATAAAATATAATGAGGTGTCGGTCTGTAATTGGCTTCAGCTTATTAAAGCCTTAGGCATAGAGTCTATATATAGAAGTGTCCTCTGTACTGAATAAGATAATAATAATACTTCTTTATTTTTCTATAGTTCTCTGCATCGTCTTCCTCACTCCGTCTCTTTATTCAAGAATGGCAATCTAAAGAAGCAAGACCACTGCATCTCATTTTCTACAACTAAGGCTTGAAAAAACTGATTTTTCTTCATTAAAAAAATACTAATTTTTTCTATAATTAATACATCTTTAACTAATTTTCAGTATCTAGAAATAATAGTAATTAATTAAGCATATATGTCTAATTTTGATATTTCTTAACTAAGCCTAAAAAAGCTATTTTTCTTACTTAAAAAATAATATTAATTTTGCTTAAAAGATTCGATAAATTTTTTTTTCTATAATTAATACTTCTTTAACTAATTTTCAGCATTGAAAAAATAATATTGATTAATTAAACTTTATGTGTAATTTTGATATTTATTAATTAAGGCCTTAAAAAGCTATTTTTTTCATAAATTAATGATAAGCTTGACGAATTGGCACACGTGGTCTGAGGACAACACACAATTATATAAAAATTATTGAAAAAAATATCTCTTTCTCTTTTTTTTTTAAAGCACTAAAATATTTTTTTAGGCCTTGGATTAGAAAACATAATATTTTTTAAATATTGAGATAATATTTATAATATTAAAAAAAAAATAGCTTTGACCTTGGCATGTAATATTTATGGTCCTTATCATAGTGTGAATGGAAGGTCTCTCGGCATCCATAAGGAACACATGGAAATTAATGCATGCATTTAGGCTAAGGGTTTGGAATAACTTTCTTACTGTTTTCTAAAGCAGCTTTTTAGTACAAAAAAATTATTATTTGTAATAAAAATCTGCTTTAAGAAACAGTAAGAAAGTCATTCCAAATGAAGCATTAAAGTCCATTTCAATCAAGTTATGAAAGGTTTATCTTAAAACAACTTAAAAGAGGCCAATCAAATAGAGCCTAAGAGTTGAAAAGAGAAAATGGCTAAAATCTTCCCTAAATTATTAAATTATTTTGGATATGTTCATTTGATCATAAATTTTTTTATTATGCAAATTAATCCATTACTTAGATATAAGTTTTTTATCTTCTAATTTCTCTATTATAAATATGGTTCTTCTCTTATCAAAATCCTCTCCTCTCTTCCTAAATGAAAAAAAAAAAAAACATTATTTAAAAGCTTACATATATCTAATAGCACATTATTAATTATTAATCTCTAAAATCACATTATTATAGATGTTTAGCATCCAAAACAACCTATCATTCAATATTTACCATATGTTCAGCATCCACAACAACCTATCATTCAATACTTACCATCAACCAACATAAACCATGATTTCCAGCACTAATATTCATTATCCTCTAGGTTTTACATCCGCCATCTATTATTCGCTATCAACAGAATAACGAACAATTGTTACTAGAGATAGCATTATATGTTTCAACTCTTATATTATAATCTAATATTTTGTAATCAAGGGCAGAGCGAATCATCATAATCAATGACTTGTCTTAGTGCAAGAATTTCCAATTGGAATAAGCCTGGTTTTTTTTCTCTTTCACGATCAATCTACATAAATCTTTGATCATTAGTGTCTCTTGTGATAACCTTCATGATGAACTCCTTCGATAAAATCTACTAGCGTCTAAAAACAATCTAGTCCAACTAAAATGGTCAATTCTTGACTAGGATCTTATTATGTCAATTTAAGATGATATTTCTAAAATGGGGAATATTAAGAGAAACTATGGGATAATTCTTGATGTATTTTTTGGCTACTCTTTTGTTGGGCTTAAAAAAATATATATAATAATAAGCTCTTTGTTGTTCACAATATAATTGATTATAATATTTTTTTCTCTTTTTAAAATCTTCACATTTATCAAAATAATGTGTATAATTTACATGTTTTTAAAATATAAATGTACTATTGTTGCACACTGGAATATTGACAGTGATAGACAGAGGAAAACCCAACCTATTTTTTTAGGATGGGTAAAATAGGATTTTGAAATGTATAATTTTATGTATGAAATAGAAAATGAATAATTTTTTTTTTCCGAAAACTTGGGCAACTGCAATTATTGAATAAAGATATAGAGTGTAATGTCTTAGCTTTACACGAAAGTCCAATACACAAGCAAATAAGAGATAAGTGCAACAATTATAAGTTACACTTATCACGAAGTTTCCAATTACACTTTAGATCGTTAGGATTTCATGTCATTCAAGCTAAGATTATATATCCTTTCGTATCGATATGTACGTCTTATCGAGATGTTCAACCTGATGTTCATAAGCTTGCAGAAATTAGAGTTCGAATGAAACTTCAGAAGTCTACAATTCAAATATGCATTTAGATTCGTGCTCGTTCAAGACTATTTTTTTATTACTTCTCAATTACATAAAATAATTACTCAACATGTAAATTTTAAAATAAGCAAATTTAAGCTAGCATTATTTATATAATTAATTAATTGAAAATTAAATTTATTTTGTTTTCCAGTAGATATAAAATTGAGCCCACAGCATGCAGATTGCCGCAAATCTCTCACATATTCCAATTGCATGGCAAAAAAAAAAACCCACGAGACTTTTCATATTAAACTCAAACCTCTTTAAACGTACGGGTGTCAATTCGGGTCAACGGGCCGGGTTCGAGTCGAATTCAGAATTGATCCGGCACTATTCGGGTCAACCCGAACCCGAGACGAATGACACGGAGTTTACCCAAAATTGTTAGTTTTCGGGTAAAAAATCGGGTCAATCTTCGATTTTCGGGTCAAAACGAGTAAAAAACGTGTCAATCTCGGGTTTTCGTGTCAAATATGAGTTTTCGTGTCACTTTCGGGTCAATTTCGGGTTGCTGTGTCAACCCGAACCCGACCTGATTTTTAAAATGGGTTGATTTGTTGAATCCGAACCCGACCCATTTCGGGTTCGGGTTGACCCGAACCCGGATTTTAACGGGTTGGATTCGATTTGTGTTTCGGGTCGTGTCAAAAATTTACACCCCTATTTACACGTCTTAGTCGTACTCAACATCAAATTTTATTTGAAATAGAGCCCTATTTAAGAAATATTTTAAATCTATAAATCATAATTAAATCATTAAAATCCAAAACTTAGACAGGCGGATCTAACCGATTTGATTTGATTCAGATTTGCACTATTGACTATAGGGTCTGTTTTTTGGGAAATATTTGTTAGAGTTTTAAAAATTGTTATATTTCACATGCAAAGTATTTTAAGAGTGAATTTGAAATTCTTATTTAATATAAGATTTATTTGGGACAATTTTTTTATTGATTTTTAAAATAATTTTTCAGTAATTTTTTTTTTTGAATTAAAAATATTTGTACTATAAAACTACTTTTGAAAGCATTAAGAAAACTATCACAAATGCAACCTTAGTTTCAATGAATTTGCAATTCATCTGAATTAAATAAATTTCAGTATGTAATTTATGTAAAGTGATGTTGGTACGCTGCTAGCCACTGCTGATTATTACCGCATGTTGATGGTTACTATTGACCATTGTCGTCTAGGGGTATCAAAATCAGGTTACGGGTTGGGTTCGGGTCGAACCCGACACTGACCCACTACTGTTTTATACAACTCGAACACGACCCATTTTTTGCATACAGGTCAAAAATGTAACCCAGACCCAACCCATTGGGTTTTCGGGTTGACCTGACCCTACTTTAAACCAGTTGTGAGCCTTTTATCGCAAAGTGGGACGGTGTGAGCACTCCTGAGCTTCACTTGATTGAATGGGATAGCGGTAATGGCAGCGAAAACTCTGACAGGATGGTGGCGCAGGCAGGTCACTGACAGCAAGTGACGCGACCTAACACAAAGATGCGAGTGAGCATTTTTCTAAATGGGTCAAAATCGGGTTAATTTCTGATTTTCGGATCAACCCAAACCATACTCGTTTTTCCAAACAGGTCGAATCCAGGAATCTGAACCTAGCCCATTTTAAAACCAGGTCGGGTTTAACCCAAAATTCTCTGGTTGAATTCGAGTCATATTTTTTCGTGTTGTGTTAAATATTGACACCGCTATTATCACCACCACCATTCATAGCCGATAACTACCATTAATGTCTACTAACATCATATGTCACTTTAGCCCTTAAGCCGGCTATCATTCACCTTTGATCCACTATTGTTTCAAATGCTCTGCTAGTTTATTTAGCATTCATTTGCTTTAGATTAAATAATTAAGCATTTATATATGAAATAGAGGGATAATTTGTCCAAAATAAGTTTTTAGATATATTTGCTCGAGAAATGAAATAATTGATATATTTCTTTAATTTCAGTTATTTTGGGCATATAAATTTAAATTTCCTATTAATAAATAATAATTTTCTATTTAAATTGACTATTAAAAAAAATGTTGCATATTAAACTTTTAAGTACATCAAGATGAAACTATCAAAATATTTTAACTTTGTTTTTTTTTTCAAGATATTAAAATATATTACTTCTTTGATTAATCAATTTCATTAATATTTTACAATTTAAAAAAGTTTCAAAGTTAAATTATATCTTAAATAAATAATTTAAATATATTTTTAAATTTTAAAATTATTGCGGGCTAGAATATACACGATGATAGAGTTAAAATATTGTGTCTTAGTGTTGTACGGATATCCAGCTCATACACAAAGAACAAAATATATTTTTGCGTGGAAAACTCTGGATAGTGGAAAAGCAACATGACATGGCCTAGTCTGAAATGATTCCATTATTATTTGGGTATATTACAATGGGCTTACTCGTCCTTGAGGGCGATCAGATAACAAATGTCAATCATTTGGTTGAAATCTAGTGACAAATAGGGATGAAAGTTCAACATCACTTGGTGGACTGGCAGAAGTTCGATGCTATTTGAAAATTCGAGCATCAGTTGGTAGCCTAGCATTGGTTTGACAGAACTTCAGCGTCGGGCGATGGTTTGGCGGAATTTTGGAGTTAGATGTTGGTTCGGCGAAACTCCGGACGTCAAGTGATGGTCTAACTTCGAGAGTACTCCGTATGTCAAGTGGGGGTTAGGTAAAACTCTAGGCGTTAGTTAGGTGGTGGTCCGGCGGAACTCTGGGCCTCAGGTGATGGTTCGATAGAAGTTTGAGCCTCATGTGGTGGTCCGATAGAACTTTGGGCCTTAAGTGTTGGTTCGGCGAAAGTCCGGGCCTCAGGTGGCCGTCAAGCAGAACTTTGAGCTTCAGGTGGTTGTCCGGCGGAACTCAGGGCCTCAAGTAATGGTCCAACGGAGATTAGGGCCTCAAGTGGTGGTCTGGCAGAACTCAGGGCCTCAAGTGATGGTTCGGTGGAGCTCAGGGCCTCACGTGGTGGTCCATCGAAACCAGAATATCAAGTTGTGGTCTGACAGAACTCAGGGCATCATGTGGTAGTCCAATGGAGCTCAGGGACTCAAGTGATGGTCCGGTGTAACTCAGGGCCTCAAGTGGTGATTCAGTAGAAGTATGAGCCTGAGGTGGTGGTCCAACGGAGCTCATGGCCTCAGGTGGTGGTTCGGCAGAACTCAAGGCCTTAAGTGGTGGTTCGGCAAAAATCTGGGCCTCAGGTGATGGTCTAGTAGAACTTCGGGTCTTAAGTAGTGGTCTGGAGGAAGTCTAATGATCAGGTGGTGGTCCGGTAGAACTCCGAGCCTTAGGTGGTGGTCCAGCGGAACTCATCGCCTCAAGTGGTAGTCCGGTGGAGCTCATGGCCTCATGTGGTGGTTCGGCAAAACTCCAGTCCTCAAGTGGTGGTCCGACGGAGCTCAGGACATCAAGTGGTGGTCCGGCTGACCTTAAGGCCTCAAGTGGTGGTCTGGCTGACCTTAAGGCCTCAAGTGGTGGTCCGGCAGAACTCAGGGCCTGAGGTGGTGGTTCGGCGGAGCTCTAAGATCCTCAAGTGGTGGTCCGGCGGATCTAAGGGTCTCAAGTGGTGGTCCGACAGAAGTTCGAACCTCAAGTGGTGGTTCAGCGGAACTCAGGGTCTCAAGTGGTGGTCCATCGGAACTCAAGGCCTCAAGTGGTGGTCTGGCAGAAGTTCGACCTCAAGTGATGGTCCAGCAAAACTTTGGGCCTTAAGTGGTGGTCCGGCGGAAGTCCGCGCCTCAGGTGGTGGTCCGACGAAACTCCAGGCAGTGATCCAGGAGGCAAGGAGGTAAAAGCGATCTCTGATCCATCTCTTTTCTCCTTAAGCTTAGGGGTCCCTTTTCAAGAGGAAGGATGAGCCTATTTTTAGATTTCCTAGAGTAGTGTGGCCCATATAGAAGAGGAAGATCAAGGGTAAATGATGAGTGGTTTAGATGGACGGCCGATATTGAATCCCTTGATCGTGGACCGTTTGTTAGACATTTGAAGGTCTTAGTAATGCCGGAATTCCGTGATATTAGGCTCATTCGATTCGTCTCATCGAGCCGGTCAATTTGACTATAAGCATGCACATTTGGAAATCATTTGGTAATCTAAATTATGGTTTGAGCCTTCCAACAACACTTCAGGTCCTTTATCTAGTCCCATTTGGGCTCGGATTCACTTGAATTTGGTGTCATTGGGTTTGTATTCCCGAGACGTTCAGTTTGACCATAAGTTTCCAACTTGTTTTTACCACGAGTTTCATACCCGATCATGAAATTTTGATGATGATGTATCAAAAATATTTGAAATATATTTAAATTAATTTTTATCTTTAAATGATTAATTTTTAATTTTTCCCCTTTAAAAACAAATACATCAATTATTAAAATATTTTCTCATTAATTAAGTTCAAAAAGCACCGAAGCCTACCTCCTTCCCACTATTTATAACACCCTCCACCCACCATCGCCTCTTACTCCTCAACCCATTCTCTCTCCAACCCCCCAAAGCTTCTTCCAAGTCATCCATGGCGAAAGCAGCCGCCTTCTTCCTCCTCATTGCCCTCATCTTCTCCATCTCCTTAACGCAATCTGCCAGAACTCTCCCTGTAGAAAAGCCCAGCTCGGTTCAGGTGATTAATTACAAAAAAAAAAAAGTCCTTTTCCCTCTTCTTTAGCTTTGGTTTCTTCTTTCTCTGTTTCTGAAACGCCATGATTTTAATCAGGGTTTTGATGAAGAGAACATGGATTTGAGCTGTGACGGAGTTGAGGAGGAAGAATGTTTGATGAGGAGAACTCTTATGGCTCACACTGATTACATCTACACGCAGGGGAAGGTTCATAACTGAGGTTGGGGTTAGATTAGGGTTTTTTTTTTCTTTGTGGTTCTTTCATAGGGTTGGAATTTCTGCGCTTCATGAAATCATCTATGTTATTAATGAATAATGATGATATTGGTTTTAGGGATTTCATCATTTATGTCGATTTGCGTCTTGGCTGCTCTGTTTGTGTTGGATTGGCTGATTTCGCTCGCAGATTCTGATTAATTTGGGGAAGAAATGGAGAATACAGTAATGAAATTTTGACATGAATGAATTTACTAAAAATTATTAATTTTTTGTAAGGATGTGAATGTTAAAGCATAAATCAAATCTTAACGGATTCAATTTAAAAAATTTTTGAAAGCTAATAAGCAATTACAATTAAATATAATTGCAAGGGGAAAGTATTTTCTTTGTTTTCATCGCCGGACTTCTTTAGATTCTCTTCCCGTCCCATTAGCCGAGACTATACCGGTAAAGGCCAGACTCGCCGGACTCCGTCATCGTCCTATTATCTGACCATTTTTGCTCAGGTCTTTCTGTTCGTCTCAGCCTAATAAATTTATCTTTTTTAGTCGTCTCAGGTATTCTATTGACTCAAATGAAAGCATACTCCCTTTTGTGTTTCCTAAGTGATTCTCAAAGTGATTAAGGTGAAGAAGATCAACGGTGGAGAGTTACTGTTACTGTCCGGTTTGTGATCTATGGTTGAGCTGGGTGTGTAGAGATGATGTCTGCTCAGCTTAGAGTTGGGATTGCTGCTGATTGTTGGTTTCTTTCAAGTTAAGGGTCTGGTGATCGGGATTATTAACTTGTTGGAAAGCTTTAGAAATGTTGGGATTTTGGTGAAGATATCTGCTATTTGATTTTGAGTGTTAGTATGCAGAACTATGAGTTTATTAGCCCATGTTATCTCTAATCTGATTTTTTATTCTATGCGGATACCGGACGAAGAGAACCGTTTGATTTTCTCTCTTTATACAGTCAAAGAGCAGTCAAATACAATTACTATAGTAATTACGCTTTGACGGTAGACAAAGAGAAAACCGAGCAGTTCTCTCCGTCCAGTGTCTGCACAGAATAATCTCTCCTCTAATAGGTTGATAGTCAATTTTAATAGGTTTTGTACTGGAATGAAAGATTGGGTTGTTTTCTATTGCGGTTGTGAAAATAAATATTTTCACAGTGAAGGAGAGTATTGTTATATGATGTAAGTTGTTGCTGCCGAGAGTTTCGTGTACTTAGCTTATGTTGATGAATTAGTGATAGTCTTAAGTTTTGTTACGCTTCGAGAGAGAAGGGTATCCATAAATAAGAGCAATAGTTAGTGGTTGATTTTCTATTTTGAGGATTTTTGGCTCATTTAGAGTTAGAGAGGATTGATTGTAGGAGTTTTTTTAGGTTGGATTGGTAGACTTTGAGATAATGTGCCTGTGAAATATAATAGTAGTTGCTTAAATAGTCAAAAATGAAGATTAAGGCTTCGTTTGTGATGACTTTCTTACTGCTTCTCAAAGCAGTTTTATTGTTCAAAAAAGCTGCTTTAAGAAACAATAAAAAAACCGTCCCAAATGAAGCCTAAGTGATTAATAGATTTGCTGATAAATTTGAATGACTGCGCATGTTATATCAAGTCGGGCTATTGTAAGATATTGAAGTGATACTACCATATGTTGATAATAATGGGGGTTCTCATAAGGTTGTTAGAGTTTGGTGGTAGTGGATAGCTCTCACCATGTTGGGTTCAGAGTTAGTTGATATTTCTTCATGTCAAAGTTAAAGTATTTCGTTAGTATAGGATTTGTCCGAGAGCAAAAAAGCTTGGGAAGTTGTGTCAACTTGAATGTTACTGTCTAGGACATATGAAATTCACGAAAGAGCTCCCCATCGGTCGACGATAATATGATTTGCGATGATGTGATCCAGAACACAAATATTGTTTCAGACATAGAGACCGTAAAATGTTGAAGTGTTTTGCCCGGTTTTCATTTGGGACAACTTTCTTTCTGCTTTCTAAAGCATCTTTCTAGAAGCAATAAGAAAGCTATCATAACTAAAACCTCAATCTAAATTAGGTGTTTTGGTGGCCAGTCATCAATCGTTATAAGACCGAGGTTTACAGTGAAAGAACCTTCCAAAATATTTTTTTTGTTAAGGCAAGAGAATATTATATTATTATTTGTAATTCTCCAAAGATGCAAAAATCTACACGCTTCCAACGATTAATTAACTAATTTTGACTAAATTATAGGATTATGACGACCGGTTAATATATTCTTTATGATAAGAATGCATATTACAGTGAATCCCCCTCAAATAATACGCTTAGAATAAAAACTAACCTTCTAGAATGAGTGGACCTCATTCAAGAAAGAAAATTAAATAATATTCCTATTTGCCAATCTGATATGAAAAATTAGGGTTCGTGTTGACTCGTTTGATTAACGCGATGGATTCGAGTTTGGAATTTCGACCTGTTTATTAAACGGGTTGAGTTTAGATTGACCCTCAAAGTGCTTTTGATTCAGAAATGACTCCTTTAATATCGGTTTATTTTAATTGCTAATGAGGCTATTGATATCTTTAGGAGTGTCAATAAACGAATTAACCCGTCAACCTGATCAGACAATTGTAGGCTTGGTTGACCTGTTTAATAAACGAGCTCGGTTCGAATTTAGAATTCTGACCTGTTTATTAAATAGGTCAGATTTAGGTTTACACTCAAATCGCTTTTGACTCAAAGATGACTCTTTTAATAATTTTTTCTTTTAAACTATTTTGCTCATGGGTATGACCTTACTTTTTATCAAATAATTTGTAGTCTATATTTGATAAGTTATATTTTTTTTATAATTAAAATAGGTTAACGGGTCGGGTTAAGGTTTATTTAAACATATGATCTTCTTATTTTTTTTATCAATTATTAACTTGAACTTTATAGTTGATAATTTATATATATTTTTATAGTTAAAATTGGTGAACAGGTCAGGTTCGACTTTATCTATTTTTACCTATATATTAAACGAGTCGGGTCAGCTTGACTAAATAAGGATCAGGTCAATATAAGTGGTATTCAAATATGATTTGTTAACCCCTTTTGACACCACTAGATATCTCTTTGAGATACTAATTTCCATATCTAAAATTATTATGTGAATTGTGTTCAACCTCTCGATATCCTTATCAAAGTGTGAATGGAAGCGACTCCCCCCCAACTTGAAGAACACATCGAAATTAATTCATTATAAGAAAGATGTGAAAGCTAATATATATAATCTTGTTGTGTTTGATAATTGAGTATTGCTTATGAGGATGATGAGGACATTTTGAATAATTCTTTGAGTGTATAATCTCATGGTGAGAATGAGAAGGATAAGATTGGATATTATATATTGACATTTGAGAGTGTTTGGAATTTCTTATTTTGCCTTTCTTATTGGAAATTGGAATTTCTTTGAAGGGAGTGAAAAAGAGCTTCAAATGCTTACATCAACAAAAACAAAATGTTAAGGCTGCATTTAGGAGAGCTTTCTTACTGTTTTATAAAACAGCTTTTTAGTATAAAAAATTTTTGAACTTGAAATTTTTATACTAAAAAACTGCTTTAGAAAGCAGTAAGAAAGCTCTCAAACAAAGCATAAAGTTCCCCCGAACCCCATAAAACCTATATAGTAGCTCCATATAAACCCTACTCTAAACCTACTAATCATGCATTCATAATCACAATGCATATTGGCTAAAATCACTTTTCCCCCAAACACTAATTTCACCATTAAAGTTAATGACTTCAACAGCAAAGTAAGTAGGCTCCCAAGTCAACGGCTTCCAGCTGATTGTGGCGCATTTGATCACGGAAGGCATCCTTCCATTACCTTTATCATACCACTTTGATATCAATATTATATTAAAAAATATACAATAAATTAATATTAATATTATTTTTTATGTGATATAGAAATTTGAGAATTATATAAATAAATAGAAAATTTTAAATGTTAGATATGTATATTGATAAGAACTTTCTATTTTATTTTGTAATTTTAGAGAATTTCATAGAAAAACAAGTTTGAAAAGTATGACACGGAAAAGAAAGGAAAGGGAAGAAGACTTCCAAAATGCTGGTCTCCCTATTTGTGGTTTTGTTGCAGTAACATTGTGGCTTCGTTTGTGCAGAGGCCGGACGCAGATCTACGTCTGAAGGCAAATTAGGTGCAGCCACGTCAGCGAAACCGAGCAATATCGAGCCATGGTAGACAACGAAGGGGTGACGTGGTGCATTCTGCAGGTTAGTCTCCGGACGGCATTCGGTGTATGCACAGAATAATAATCCTTTGTTTGAGATAGTTTTCTTACTGTCTTCTAAGTCATTTTTTTAGTACAAAAATTTTTTGAAAGCAGCAAAAAAAATTATGTTCAAAAACTGTACCAAATAAGGATATCATTCATTTTCAACCATATATAATATGTAGTTATTTGCATAGCAATAAGAGAAAGCTTCTTGGTGAATTTGCAACTTATGTTTCCAACATAGACTAGCACTTTATTTAATAGTCCATATGAAAGAAACTTTCCCCTTTTAGTTTTTGTAAAATACATACAAGCAGGAGGGGAACCGGTATCTCTTTAAAGGGTAGATAAAATATGATTATGAATAGTGACAGAATCAGCTTTAATTTTCAGGGGGTCAACTTATAAGCAGCTGTTAGTGTTGCCTCGAATTTGGCTCGACCATTCACTACAAGAAAATGGGCCAGTAACGACCCATATTTGTTCAAATCCTTGTTTTTTATACGCTTCGCAGATATATCGGGGGTACAAGAAGGCAGCACCCCTTGACGGGGTTTGACCTGATTATGATATATATATTAGAATTTGAGCAATTGCATTTATTGAAGATGGGCAAACTCTTCCTGGTATAGATATCAACAACTATAATGAGAGGGAAATATATATTGTCATAATATTTTGATAGATATTACATTTAAATTTCATATTTATTATGATATTAATATAAGAAATAATCTTAAATAAATTTTTTATTGTATGAAAATACAATTTTAATGAGAATATTGGTTTTCTTTTTGGTGGATGTCATAAAATCCCTGAAATTGTACTAATTTTATCTATTATTATTGTTGTCTTTAATAAATTAATTTGATGGGCATGTGAGAGCTCTGAGTCCCTTACATATCAAGTGATGGACACTCATCATATTTATATATAAGTGAATAATATGAATTGCTTCTGACCTATGGCACTTCTTACTGTTAACAGCCACAAACCTCATAAGCACAATCTTAAAAGGTTTGGAAGATCTTTGGTAGATCATTGTTTTTGATATTGTCATTTGTTTATTATCAATGTGGACTTCTCTATTTGAATTTTAATGAGAAAATAAATAAATAATAGAATGAAAATAAAGTGATATTATTGCCACATAAATAGAGAATTATTTTATATTTTGATGGATTTATTGGAATTATGGATTGGCATGACATGTATTTTTTTTATATTTTAAATAAGTGTTTTTCAATTGAAATTTTAAAAGAGATTTAAAAATAATAATAAATGGTCATTGTTTCTTGTATTGAAGATGATAGATGTTGAATACTACAATCGATAAAATGAATTTTCGACGTATGTGAGGGAGAAGAAGTGTGGGTGCGTGCGTCCACAATGAGCTGCTTCAATGAAATAATGATGATCATAAATATTGGTCGAAAGGAGAGAACTAGTGATAGTGAAAGAACATCCATCGTGAGGATGAGGAGCCTCAGTATGAGACATATCAATGATATTTTCATCATTATAGAAGGATTATTGAGGAAACTAGTAAGCCAACAACATCAAGAGACATTGATGTCCCTAGACGAACATTATAGATAGTAAGGGCTATTAGTGGTCTAAAAAAATGATGAATTGTGCGGACATTGGGCGGGAATACCGTTCGGTTTTGTCTACGTAAACAGTAAAAGCGCAGTGAGCTGTGATCTGCTTGTTCATGCTACGTTTTTACTATTGACAGAGATAACTGCATGATTTTTTCCATCCGATGTCCGCACAAAATAATCTCTCAAGAAAAACAAAGTTCTAGGGTTGGTGATAGCCTAAAAAGGATGATAGCATGAAGATCACTCAAACATGTAGATGTATGGGTAAGAGGCTTATGACCCATATAATGCAGCTATTGAGTTGACTCATATTTTTAAGCTTGAAGTAACATTCATTTTTTATATGATCTTAGCTAGGGTGATTTTCAAATGTGAGTAGGTTGACTATAAGTTATTAAAGAATAAAATAATAAATAGAAAAAAATTATATGAGCATATTTTTATATAATTTTGATAAAATAAACTATAAGTTATATATATTCACTATGATAAAAAAGTATATGAGAATATTTAAAGAAATTTTTTATTATTCGGAATAGTTTGGTGGGCCGACTTGTTAATTAAAGATGAGGCCTAAGTTTATTTAAAATCTTTCATTATTTGTAATGAGTAATAAGTAAATAATTCTAGCCATAAATATATAGCCTTACATGAATCAAAATTACATAGCTTATTTTCATAAATTAACTATCCTAATTTATTTTGCAATTACATAAAAAAATTAGTTTGGGCCAAAGCAAAAATTTAACCTGATTTTATTACTGCCATTGCATATACTCTCATGAATTTTCTTTTAAAGTTTATGCACAATGACATGAATGCTATGTAAATAGCCCTAATTGACATTTTGATCAAATTTGAGGGTTAATGTAAATGAAAATTATATTTGAGTTCTTATTAGTATAACTGAGCCATAAGTTAATGATGATGAGAGAGATTTTCATCCATGCATGGAGGAGATAGAAAGTGGGCTATGGAAGGAAGAGAAGAGAGAAAGTACAAGAATTGAGCGGTTATGATTAATGATGGCATGATATGATAATAAAATGAATGTTTATCATTAATGATAACATAATATGATAATAAAATGAAGAGATAAATATTTATAAATCATGTATGTTTGTAACTTTAAGTTTAACTATGTAATTTTATGTTCTTTATATTTCTATGATTTTTTTTCATGATTTAACACACTACTTATGAAATACAATTTAAGGCTTCATTTGGGACAGCTTTAAGATTCTCTCTTTTTCATTAAACTTAACTTGGTGGCAAATTTATTTTCTCTTCCTTTAGTGAGATTGAGTTATATCTATCATTTGGTAAGTATAAAATTGTTATCCAATTGGTTTTCTACTAGTTCTTTTATATTTCTTGTGAAATTCTTTCAAAACTCTTTAAAATTAAAGCATCACTACATCAACTTCTAAAAACCAAATGATGAATGGTATCCATCCATTATTATACCACTACTAATATATTTATGACATGATGTTATATATACTCTCAATATATGAAAATGACAATAGCATGTTGGCTAGCATGTTGGCCAACGAATAAAATTCAATTAATGTATCCCTAGTGGCGAAGCCATAAATTTTTAAAGGGAGTCCCAACTTTAACCTTGCTTCAACTGATTTTTGTATTCAGATTCATGTAATCACTTTACTGTTTATATGTATTGTGAAAAATCAATATACTCCATGAAAATATACTTGCAAATTTCATTCAAGTTTTTTTTTTTGAAACCGCTTTGCAGGAAGAACTTGCAGGCTTTTCTAAATTTCAGAAGGGGGGACATGCCCCCCTGGTCACCCCTCCCATGTATATCCCACATTTATTGGCATCCTACCTATTACAAAAGTAGCTAATAATTTCTCTCCTATAAAGATGTTGATCATGTATCTTATTAATTCTTAAATATCAAACAATAATCACCCCCATACATGATCATCCTACCCATATAATAACAATATCAAACTATTCTCATATAATGGTGGCGTTCTCATCACCTATCAACACTTGAATATCCAATGACTTCATCTACTAGCTATGATCATTTTATCTATTATAATCACATTATCCACTTATATTTGATTACTAGATTATGGTCTTATCCTATTCATAATCATCCTATCGTCATGGCTATGATATTAGACATATTTGCAGATGCGATAATTATTAGAGAAAGGATTATGATTAGCTTACATTATACCTTAGATCACTGTACATTATTAGTTATTATAAATACATTGTAATACTGTTTTAATTTTGAATAAGAATTTTCCCTCTTTCCATTCTCTTCTCTGTTTCCTTCGGCTGTCCGTCATCTTCTCCGTCTCAGGCGAACTCCGTCCTGAATTCCTTCATGGTATCTAAGAGCTAAGAATGGGGGATCAAGACTCTACGTCCTCCCATCCGACCCCATCCTCCACCCTCGCCGACGAATCTACGGAACTTGTCATTCCCACCACTCTCAAATTTATCATTTCAAACATCAAGAATCTGATCCCAAACTCGCTCACCTCTGACAACTATGCGATCTGGCGAACCCAAATCTTTCAACACATCTCGGCTAACGGGTATGTAGATCATCTCACCGGCAAAACTCCGGCACCTCCGGACCTGACGTCCATAGATCACTCACGGTGGCGTCTCATCGACAACAATCTGATCTCCGCTTTCTTTTCGACCATCTTGCCAGCCATTCTTCCTTACGTCATCACTTCGACCACTGCGCAAGAAGTCTGGACGATTCTTGAACGTCGCTTGCAGTCGTCCAGCCGGTCGCGGGTAATTCAGCTGAAAAATGAATTACATCATATACAAATGAACAATCAATCAATGCAGCAATACCTTGCCCATGTCAAGGTCATCGTCGACAATATCGCAGCGTCCGGCACCAAGATTGACACAGAAGACATTGTCCTTTACATTCTTAATGGTCTCCCTGCACAATACAACGTCATCTTCTCCGTCTCAGGCGATCTCCGTCCTGAATTCCTTCATGGTATCTAAGAGCTAGGAATGGGGGATCAAGACTCTACGTCCTCCCATCCGACCCCATCCTCCACCCTCGCCGGCGAATCTACGGAACTTGTCATTCCCACCACTCTCAAGTTTATCATTTCAAACATCAAGAATCTGATCCCAAACTCGCTCAACTCTGACAACTATGCAATCTGGCGAACCCAAATCTTTCAACACATCTCGGCTAACGGGTATGCAGATCATCTCACCGGCAAAACTCCGGCACCTCCGGACCCGACGTCCATAGATCACGCACGGTGGCGCCTCATCGACAACAATCTGATCTCCGCTCTCTTTTCGACCATCTCGCTGGCCATTCTTCCTTACGTCATCACTTCGACCACTGCGCAAGAAGTCTGGATGATTCTTGAACGTCGGTTGCAATCCTCCAGCCGGTCGCGGGTAATTCAGCTGAAGAATGAATTGCATCATATACAAATGAACAATCAAACAATGCAGCAATACCTTGCCCAAGTTAAGATCATTGTCGACAACATCGCAGCGTCTGGCACCAAGATTGACACAGAAGACATAGTTCTTTACATTCTCAACGGCCTCCCAGCTACATACAATTCTTTCAAAACTTACATTCGGGCCTCGTCCCTACTGGTAGATTTGGATGCTCTCTATTCTCTTCTTTGTAGTGAGGAGATCCACGTGAATCAAGAAATCAAGACCGATCCCCTCACAACCACAGCGGCTTACTACGCCAACTCACAAAATCAACAGCGATCCAAGAATTCAAGGCGACCGACCAAGTACAGAACAAACCGAACTCACAACACTACTAGCACCGTTCCGACAAATAACCAGCAGCCTGTATCGACCAATCGTCCAACCTGTCAAATATGCAACAAGCAAGGTCACACCGCGAACAACTGCTGGCATCGCTGCAACCTATCCTATGCCCCGCCGACGTCTTCAGCTCCGCGGGCTCTTCTTGCTCAACCAAACACCACTACTACCAAATCTTGGGTTCTTGACTCAGGCGCTACGTCTCACATGACGTCCGACTGCTCCAACATACAATTTCCCTCTGGTTACAATGGACCAGAAGCTGTTTCGGTCGCCAATGGATCCATGATACCCATTCAAAATTACGGTCAAGGCATTCTACCCTTACCGGATTCATCTCGTAAGCTTCACCTTTGCAATCTCTTACACGTTCCTGCACTCACGCACAATTTACTTTCCGTTTCTAAACTTACTTCAGATAATTCTGTTTCGATCACCTTTGATTCTCATGGCTTTGAAATTAAGGATCTACAGGATCAACAGCCTCTCCTACGTGGACGTCTAACTGATGGCATCTACAAGCTTCAAATTGCGCCCTCCGCTCAGCACACTGCGCTTCAAGCTTCCTCTACCACAGCCGCTACCTGGCATGCCCGTCTTGGGCACCCCAATAATAAAATTTTCAATACTTTAGTTTCCTGTGTTACCGGCTGTAAACAAATTTCTTCTGATTTCCTGTGTGAACCTTGTAAAATGGCTAAAAGCCATAAACATTTCTTCACTAAACGCATTACTAATACCTCTCATCCATTCGAACTTGTCCACTCGGACGTATGGGGTCCGTCCCCCCAGTCTTCATTAAATGGATTTCGGTATTATGTAGTGTTCATCGACGATTTCACGCGTTTTTCTTGGATTTATTTTATGCATCACAAAAGCGAAACCATCGCCAAATTTAAACTATTTTGCAGCTTTATTTACAATCAATTTTCTGCAATTCCAAAACAATTTAGATCGGATGGCGGCGGTGAGTTTGTAAGCCGAGAATTCACCGAATTCTTAAACAGCAAAGGCATTGCGCAGCAACTCAGCTGTCCTCATACACCAGAACAGAACGGCTTGTCCGAGCGAAAACATCGACATCTACTCGAGCTCACTCGGACATTGCTCCTCCACTCGAATCTTCCCGATCACTTCTGGGCTGACGCAGTGTCCACCGCCAACTACTTAATCAACCGCCTACCGACTTCTGTGCTTTCCCACAAATCACCTCATCAAATGCTCTTCAACGCCATTCCGGAATACCAACATCTGCGCACCTTTGGATCATTGTGCTACCCGTGGCTGCGTCCTTACTCGAACAGCAAACTTGAACCACGATCGCAGCCATGTCTCTTCATTGGTTATTCACCACATCACAAAGGATATAAGTGTTATAATTTGAATTCCCACAAAATTCATCTCCCGCCATGTGGATTTTCATGAATCTGTCTTCCCGCTACGCTCACAACCTCAACATGTCACCAACACCGAGCAGCTCCCAATCAGTCATCCATCACCTCTTTTACTTGTTCCCGCCTCGACAACAACTCAATTACAAACAACTGCCTCTGGCAATCAACCCACTACAGCTCCACTCCCTCGGCCTACTGCGATCACCACTTCTCCCAGACCCGAACAAACCTCTTCTACCAGCTCAGATTGCCATCCCACGGCTGACACTCACACGCACCACATGCAGACCAGATCAAAATCTGGTATTTTTAAACCATGACAAATTATCTCTCTTATAAGCCAAGCCGATCACAGCATCACACCGTCGACCTACAATCAAGCCTCTAAACTTTCTCACTGGCGAGATGCAATGGCAATTGAATATCAAGCTCTCCTAAAACAGAACACTTGGACACTTGTTCCCAAACCGCCGAACAAAAGAGTTCTTGGATGCAAATGGACTTACAAGACAAAACGACTGCCGAACGGTCAAATTGACCGCTACAAAGCACGACTGGTAGCATTGGGCTATGAACAAATCCTAGGTGAAAACTATACAGAGACATTCAGCCCTGTTGCCAAGATGACAACTATCCGCATGCTTCTATCTCTGGCAGTTAATAAGCAATGGCCCGTTCTTCAGCTCGATGTATCTAACGCATTTCTTCACGGTGATCTGCAAGACGATATCTACATGTCACAACCTCGCGGCTTTGAGGATCGCGAACTACCCGATGCCGTCTGTAAACTTCACAAATCCCTTTACGGGCTCAAGCAAGCGCCTCGCCAGTGGTATCAGAAAATCACGGCGTTTCTCCAAACTCAAGGCTTCGGGTTTAGTCGCTCTGATCCCTCTCTCCTTATCTTTAATCACAATCACATCTCTATCTTCATCCTAATTTATATGGATGACATTTTAATTACAGGAAACAACAGTTCGTCTATCAACAACTTATTGGCAACTCTCCGATCACAATTTGCTCTCAAGCAGCTCGGCCAAATAAATCTATTCCTGGGCATTCAGGTTTCACGGACCGAATCCGACTTCTTCCTACATCAACAACATTATGCAGAGAAGCTGTTACAGGAAGCTGGCTTCATCAACAGCAAACCGTGTCCAACTCCCATCACTCCGACATCCAGACATCAACCTTCAGAGTCCACTCCATTCTCTGATCCGACCCTCTATCACCGACTAGCCGGATCGCTTCAATATCTGACCATCACCCGGCCAGATATTGCCTACGCCACGAACCAAGCTTGCCAGCATATGCAGAATCCGACTACGACTAATTTTAACCAGCTCAAGCGTATTCTTCGGTACATCAATGGCACCAAATCCTTCGGCCTACCCATCGCTCCTGGTGACACAACTCTTCAGACGTTCACGGATGCCGACTGGGCATCCGACCTCTCGGATCGGAAGTCGATCTCCGGCACCTGTACATTCCTCGGTCCAAATCTTATTTCCTGGTCCGTCAAGAAACAGCTGACCGTTGCCAAGTCCTCCACCGAGGCCGAGTATCGAGCTCTCTCCGCCTCCGTTTCTGAGATTCTCTGGCTTCGTCGGCTAGCATCCGAGCTACAGCTACACCAGTCCTCACCTACTCTTATTCACTGCGATAATCTTTCCGCCATAGCAATAGCCAAAAATCCGGTGTTTCATGCCCGGACCAAACATATAGAGATTGATTATCAGTTCATCAGACAACACCTCGCTGCAGGAAACATTCTCATTCAGCACATAGCCTCTCACGATCAAGCAGAGGACATTCTCACAAAGCCTTTCTCCAGCTCTTGCTTTGACTTCCTTCGTCACAAATTAACCGTTCAACCACATAACGCCTAATTTGAGGGAGGATATTAGAGAAAGGATTATGATTAGCTTACATTATACCTTAGATCACTGTACATTATTAGTTATTATAAATACATTGTAATACTGTTTTAATTTTGAATAAGAATTTTCCCTCTTTCCATTCTCTTCTCTGTTTCCTTCGGCTATCCGTCATCTTCTCCGTCTCAGACGAACTCCGTCCTGAATTCCTTCAATAATAATACATAGTATGCAACTACCTATAATAATTAGATAGCACTTGCCTCTCACTCATATGTCCTATTAATGTGATGACATCACTAAATATGCCTTATATGACATCGTTGATAGAAGATTTTATGGTGTTTAAGCTTTTAACAACATCTCACCATGCTGATAATAATCAAATATTTGATATCTCATACTATCTTAGAACATCACTGATAATTTCATCTCATGTTTCTACTATATTTACAATTGATTCCCTTATACCTAACTTTATTGATTTCCTCCCCCCAATTAGTTAGTGGCAAGCCAATTTTCACCTAATTTCTACAAAACTAGTGGAACATCAACACAGTGGTGGTAGACCAAATATTTTATTCCATATTATCGATTTTAACATAAAGATTCTATACACAACATTTAGGAAACAAACACGTACCATAAAATCATGCAAAATGCATTTACATTTCCCTTATATAGTTTCTTCAAATCTAACTTTCCCATGGGAGCATAAGAAAATGAGTAAAGTTGCTCATAGCCTGTTGATGGCTGATCATAGGGGTGTCAAAAATTGATATGATTCGAACCCGGCCTAAAAAACCTGAGTTCGGGTATCACTTACTGCCTTGACATCCACAAAACTATAATATTTCATGTTAGTTTTTAAGCATGTCATCAATCATCACCAACTCATAAAGATTGAAGGAAGCTTTCACCATTATTTTTCAGTCTAATTACCACTATTCTTTTGCATAGCAGCTCATACAAAAGCTGCTTCTCTCATACAATTTTTATGCTAAAAAGTTGATTTAAGAAGTAGAAAAAAAGCAGTCCCAAACGAAGTGTAAATTACAGCTTCTACCCAAATTTCTCAGAAATATCCCATTCTGATACTTCAACCATTAAAAGAAATAATAAAAATGAAAACAAGCAGAAGTATGCAGCAGAAAAGAAAAAAGTCTTTAGAATTGCCCTGTTGCATCATCCCAATACTTAAAATCCGCGGTCGCTGACCATTCATGATGGAGCAGCTGCGGCGAGATTGCCGACGCCGGCGACCACTTCAACTGCTCCAAAGGCGGTGCCTTTGGCTTTCCGGTAAGTTCTTGGACGAGGCTGCGGAAACCCTTAGGATCAATATGGTAGATTCTTGGGGGCCGTGGCGCTTCCTGCTTCTTCCATGGTTTTGACGGCGGCCTCTTGACGGCGTGGAGCTGCGCCTCGAAAGCCCGTTGGGAAGGTTCGTCGCCGGCCGCTGGAGCTCCGGCTGGCTGTTGATGGAGATAGAGG
The DNA here is from genome assembly GCF_001605985.2 of Dendrobium catenatum. Taxonomy (NCBI): domain Eukaryota; kingdom Viridiplantae; phylum Streptophyta; class Magnoliopsida; order Asparagales; family Orchidaceae; genus Dendrobium; species Dendrobium catenatum. Next base: position 675,198 of record NW_021319911.1, read on the forward strand.
CCTTGAGTTTGCATTTTGTTTTGGGGAGGAAAGCAGAGAGGAGATTGCAGTAGTTGATGAGGAATTGGAGTGGTTTTTTAAAGGACTTTTAGAGGCTGGCCGGTGAGGGAGCCGCCGCGTCGGCGAGTGAGTGCCACGTGGGGCGGCTAGTCAACGACAGGTTGTCCGTCAACGCCGCACGTGTTCTTTGACAGATACTGGCCGCGAGTGGACTAGAGAAAGAATCAATGGTTGGATAGTGGGTCGAATCTAACGACATAATAAATATTAAAATTATTTAAATATAATAAGATAATGATATAATAGTTATGAGTAATATAAATTTATGATTATAAATAAATAAAATTCATCGACAAGTTGATTAGTGGATTCATTTAGGTTGTTTCTAGCACTCAACCTATTGAATTCTTCGGTGTATTCACTCACCGATTTGGTTCCTTGAATGCAGTGT
>NW_021319911.1:680648-684239 GCF_001605985.2 Dendrobium catenatum
ATGAGACTTTAAGAAACTCAGAGCATGCACCACAGTCGAATCATCACTCAACCATTGTCATTGACCTCCATTGCCCACCAACCACAGTCCTTCCAATCGTTGTCACTTGCTAAATATAGTTCTTAAAATCATAGTTGGTTGACTATGGTCCTTTTGACCTTCATCACTTACCAACTACAGTCCTCAAAACATCATCGACTGACTATGATCCTTCAACATCTGTCGCTTTCTAACTATAGAATTTAAATCTTTTGAACTATGGTGATAATTGGAATTTGGACCTCTTACAATTATTTCTCAACATGCAGCTCATTTATATCTTTCTCTCAATACACATCCACCATGAACCTGTAATAGATAAGCCTGAGCTTATCATTGCTCCATGGAGCTTAACTATAACATCAATGGATTATGTTACTACTTTCTCAGTTGTGCTCAATGCCCACATTAGCTACAATGCCTTGAGCTCCACCCTCAAGAGAAGTTCTTTTGATGGTGGCTAACTTGTGATGCCATCTCTACCAATGTGTGTCTATACTGTCAACGCCTCTCTGACTCAATTTAATGCTCTTTAGGCTACACATAACATGAGAATCACATCTTTATTGCAAGATCCAAGTTAACTAAAATTATTAGCATTCACACTAAATAAGGACTTAACATGCCACCCACTCCCATCCTTTTTGCTCATCTCCAACTCTTTAAAGATTATAAGGACCACAAAAGGTACATTTTGCCTCAACTACAATATTGTTCACCAACTCTGACATTCTAGAAATGCTAAAGAGCATTGTCACTCATTTGGAAGCCCAATTATGTTGGTTGTCATAGTCCTAAGCATTATTATTCAATCACACAACTTCCCCATTTTTTTATCTTTGACACACTAATCGATCCTTTGAGTTGTATAATCATCTCCATTTGTGTCCCCCTCTCCCCAACATCCAAATTGGCTTAAAATCAATGTTGATGATGCTTGTTTATCCTCCTTCCAAGCGGGAGTTAGTGTTGTGCTTTGTTTTGAATATGACAACTTTAGAAAGGCTGTAAAAATGCAATTTCAACATTGGGATAGCAATCAAGTGGAGCTTTAATCAATCCTCACTTTAAAGATTCTAAATGAGCCATGGACAATTGATTTGAATGGAGTTGTTGTTGAAAGAGTTAATGCCAGTGTTATTGCACTTGTACAACATATTATGGAGAAAGTTAAATGAGTGACCCTTCCTCTCTTAATCCAAGCAAGTTATTTTCTATCAAAGTCCATGGTCTCACAATAGAGTTGTAATGCAATTTTTGTGGAATGATGTCTATAGTGATAAGCGCACCCCCCCCCCCCCCCCCCCCCCCCCCCTCTTCTTATTTTGTTGTTTTGTGGGGGGAGGATATTCATAGCGACTCACACATAGTTATATTTGTTTACTTTTTTCCATTTTGATTAATGCAAATGCAACTTTCAAGACTACGGACCCCTAACTACTATTGCTGAACTTCGATCCTTCCGAACATTATCGCTTAACTACGGTATGTAGACCATAATCATCCAACTACAATTCTCTCACAATTATAGCCCGACTATGATCCTCCTACCCCTATCACCCAACCACCATTCTTCCGATCTACCACTATAACCCAATTATAGTTCTCCAGCCTAAGTTACCTAACTATAGACTCAAACTATCGTCGGCTAACTTTGGTCATCCAACCACCGTCGCCTAGCCATTGTCCTCCGATCATCGTTGCCCAACTATGGTCCTCAGACCTCCATCTCCCAACTATGACCATTTACGCTACCATTATCCAACTATGATCCTCTAATCATTATTGCTCAACTATTGTCCTCAAACCATTGCCTGACTATAGTCATATGATCATAATCGCTCAACTATGATCCTCCAAATACCATCACTTGATTACGACCCTTTGACCATAGTCACCCTCAAATTATGATCATTTGATCTCCATAACATACTAACTATGATCCTTTGACCTATATTGCATGTCATATACTATCCTTCAACTTCCATCATCTACCACTATGATCATTTCAACTACTATCGTCCAACTAAATGTGACGCCACATAATCTAATTTAGAATTTTGTTGTTCTTTATATAAGTTATTGAATCCATGTATTTGGGTGTGTCACACTAAAAATATTAGCAACATAATAAAATTGAAAAGTATTAATTAAATAATACTTAAATTAATGAAAAAATAATAATTATTGCGATCCTATGCGGAGGGCATAGGACAAGGGAACATACCACAAGACAAATGTCTCCCACGCGTCCCCACCAAAAAGCTGGCATCCATTCCTTCCAACTTGACTCATTGCTTGCCCATTGCGTGGCCGTAGCGAGACAGCGAGAGTGAGAGAGTGAGTGAGTGAGATGAGGGTGGCCGGCGGCATCACCGGCGATCTTTCATGTCCTCCATCATGGAAGAACTCATCAGAAACATTCGACGAAGCCGATCCTCGAACTCCGGCGCCAGCGACGGCGGTTGGGAGAAAGAAGACGGCGGTGATGGGCGTTCGAGCATGGCTAGCCGTGAACTCTACTGGGGAAGCGCGAATGGTGGAGGCTGGAAAGCAGGCGATCATGAGGCGCACGGGGCTTCCGGCTCGGGATCTCCGCATCCTGGATCCCCAGCTCTCCTACCCCTCCACCATCCTCGGCCGCGAGCGAGCCATCGTCATCAATCTAGAACACATCAAAGCCGTCATCACCGCACACGAGATCCTCATTCTTAATTCCACGGATCCAACCGTTTCACCCTTCGTCCACCAGCTACAGCGCCGCCTCACTCTCCGGCAGGTCCGCCAGGTTCTGTTCTCTTAGTTTCTCAAATTTGGGATTTTTTTCTTGGTCTGTTGATTTTGCTCCCATAAGTGTTTTTAACCTGCGTAGAAATGTCATCGGATTTCTTGCTTTTTTTGTGCTTGAAATGGTTTTTTATTTGAAAATTTTCCTGGCAAGATTTATTTTTTAATCTTCTTCTTTATATATATTTACTCAATTAATTTTTTTGTTACAGTTAATTATTAATTGATTAAACTGTTATATATTTCTTTTTCTTTCTCTTACTGAGTGGTTAAGTTTGGTAATTTATTAAATGTTGTTGTTTTGTTTTGATGCCCTAAAAGATGGAAGGTGATGGAGGTGGGAGTGGTGATGGGAGCCATTCTTATGATCTGCAAGAGATCAGAACGAGTAGGAGCCCTCCTGAGAACTCTGGGAATCTGGATTACTCCGAGGAAGATGATGACCTGTCTGAAATGGTTCAAAAGGGCAAATTGAAGGAGGCAGGAGATTTTTCAAATTCCAACGGTCCTAAAGTTCTTCCTTTTGAGTTCATTGCATTAGAAGCTTGTCTTGAAGCTGCTTGCAGTTGCTTAGAAATCGAGGTAAGAAACATACCGTTGGAATCTTTTCACCATTGCCATTCTTTGCTTGCTAAATCACAGTCCATAAACTAAACAATTAAGCTAAGTTTTTAAAAGGAACATAAAACATGGACATAGACAGGTGCGGATCCAGCATTCTTTTTTTAAGGTGGGCAAAAAAAAATAGGTGGGATGGACAAAGAT
>NW_021319911.1:684835-718053 GCF_001605985.2 Dendrobium catenatum
CTATTATCTTGCAAGGGGAGGTAATTACTCAAGATTTTTGCTGATTGATCTGGAAAACGCCGACGTCGTCTTGGGTATGCAGTGGCTTCAGTCTTTAGGAGACATGGAGGTCAATTGGGAGAAGTTGCTGGTTAACTACAAGAGTAATGGTCAGAGGGTGGCACTACAGGGTGACCCTAGCCTTTGTGGGTTTCCGACCACCAAGGAATCTATATTCTTTAACCTTGAGGACAAGGTTAATTTTAAAGGAGGAAGTATTGAAGCGTGTCGCCGCCGACCGGCTGAGGGAGGGCCGGTGACCCCATGGCGCGCGGAAGCCGCCGGAATGGCTTGAGCGGAACCGGTCCAATTCTAGACCGGTTTGGCTCGGGTCAGGCCTGAGCTGGGCAGTTCACCTTGGGTAGCCCACTAGTGGGTTTGGTTTGGTCTTTTGCTTGCTATAAGTAGGGATTAAGGGGGGATTTCTAGGGTTATGCAAAAATTGGGTTTTCTCTTAGCCACCTTATTTTCTTTCTCTAAGTTTTCTAGGGTTTGTAGTGGGAGACCTTGTCCTTCTCGAAGTGGACAAATTGTATCTTGTTTTCTCTTGGATTTTAAATGCAAAGGTTCTTGCTCTTCATCCCATCTCTCTTGTGTTTATTTCTCTTTGATTTGGTGGAGAAATCATATCTTTGAAGGAGCATTAGGGCAAACCCAAACTTGGGAACCCTAGGGCATATCAATAGTCTTGAAGAATAGGAAGCAGTGATATGTCATGTCATCATAAATAATAATTTGATGATCCAATACCTTCTTAGTCAACAAAACAATCAAGTTTTTGTAGGCGGTTTAGTTACAGGGCATACTTTCATCAACTGTGATTGGAAGAGCGCAAATCATCGACTGTTCAATGATTAATTCTCAGGCCCCCATTTTATAATGATGTTATATTTTAACGGAGATATCGAATGTCTCAATTGTTGTTCCTTTGTATATCAAATGTTGTTAAAGCTTATGATAATTACTTATACCAATGAATGGATCGCGTCAGTAGATTTGGATCGTCACCCCTTCAAAAAGTACCAGTTGTGTTTCAGATATTGGCACATAAACTACTAACCAAGGTTATGAAAATTGGACCAGACAACGAACCAGAAGGAGAGTTTAGGGGTTCGATGGTTTGACAGGGGTCGAACTATATGATATGATAAATATTTTTTATATTTAAATATTATAATAATGATATAATCATTTGTAAATATATAATAAAAATTGAACATAATCATAACATGAAGCATAAAAATATTAAATAAATGCAGTAAATTTAAAATTAAAAATATATGTTTCGAGCAACTGACCTCTTTGTAGTCATAGCTTGAAAGAATAAATCAAAATTTCTCTTGACATCTTATAGTTTATATCTCCAATTGGTAAAGCTCTGGAAATAAATATATATATAAGTTAGTCATTATAATTGTACACATATATGGAATAAATAAGCAAAATATATTAATATATTTTATTTGAACACACCCCCAATTATGGCAAGATTTTGACACTTTATATACTAAATAATAACAAAAAGAATACACATCCATAATACAAATGTGAAGTTAACAATGTTTCTCTCTCTTATTTCAATTGTTACAATAATTTGACAAAAGGAAAATCAAATATCTCATAAATTTGCGTCATCAAAGCTATCCCCATAAGTTGAGTCTCCAAGTCTCTCTTCACCAAAATTTGCAGACCCAAATGCATCTAAATATTGAAGTCGATTATGTCATATGCAACTCCTTCTCTAATTAACTTTCACTAACAAATACAACAACAACAACATCAAGCCTTTATCCCACTATGTTATTCATTGTGCCCTGTTAAGAGTCAAATTTTCATTTAAATCTAATAAAGAAAGGCTATTTCTAATATTTTCAACTAAGTCTGCTTAGATCTATCTCTACCTTTCTTAACATAAGCCAAATCTAATACATCTACTCTCATAACCTGGTCATCGGAAGGCCGTCGTTTTATGTGACCAAACAATCTAAGATGACTCTCTCTAATCTTATCTGTCACTGGAGCTACTACAACCTTTTCACGTATATGCTTGTTTCATATCCTATCTCTAAGAGTAAAGCCACTCATAAGGCTAAGCATCCTCATTTCTGCAACACTTAACTTAATATTATGTCTCTTTTAATGGCCTACATTATGGTGAATTCATCGATCGTCATAGACAAATCAAGGATAAAGATGCTCACATCGCACTTTGAAATGTATTAATTAATCATTTGTGGGAGCAATATACTAATTATAATGTCTAGTTGTATGTGTATCTTTTTTTTTTCATTTATATTTATGTATTTTAATGTAATTCTCATTATATTGAATAAATATTTATTTTACTGAGTATTTGTATTTCAAATTAATTTATCGAGTAATATTTATTTTTGTTAAAAAAATTATAAAGTGAGTCTAATTAGACAAATATAAATTTAAGAATATGATCGAAAATAAATAAAGACACAGAGATGAGAAAGAATATACAAAGAATATTTTTTTTTTTATATTAGAAATATAATTAGATGAATTATTGTTTTATACGATTGTTATTATATTTCAAGTAGAAAATAATTTTTTTTGTTAGAGATGCACAAACCAGATAAAATATAAAAATATCTTTTTATTTGTTGTTCCGATGGACACTCGCTGGAGAGATGCCTGATGACTCCTACTGGCATTTTCCTCACACCATCGCAACTTTCAAGGCTACCACTCTCTTGCTGGCAAAATTATTACGAGTGGTCAGCGGTCACCGTCTGGAGGCCAATCAAGATGCACCACATTACCAATTTACTGTGTACCACTGTGTATCGATGCATCCTGATTGGCCTACGGACGGTCCATCAACCTCCTATAATAATTTATCCCATTGCTGGCACCTCAACTCCAAATTGTTGTCAACATTACCTCCATTGGCAATCAACGCATCTAAAACGCTACTCCGACAAACACCTTTCAAACTGTTGACAGTAGTCTGTCTTCTCCAACTCAATGTCGCCACTAGTAACTTCGAATCTCTACTTCCTAGTTTTCCTCTAACGAGCTTACCTAACATTTGAATGTCTCTTAAATCTACGACGATGATTCAATAACTAATTTGACACGGGGGACCATGAAGACCGTCACCAATCACTCGACCATTCATGGACACTTAGCTGGTAGGGATGGGTCAAGACGAAGCAGCCGAAAAAGTGGTATCCATCGATGCAGGAGCCAATGGCAACACCAAAGAGAATGGCATGAGAAAACTCCATAATAAAGGAAAAGGACGTAATGTCATCCATGACATGATCCAGAGTCAAATGTATAGTGATCTAGCTCAACGATGCATGTGATAGGAAGAACAGAAGTCCATAACAAGAGTGACAAAAAAATAGATAGTTGCAAGAGGGACGGTTGAGCCATTGGAGGAATCCAAGCTATGAGTCCAACTCTAATATGGGCTACACAAGCTTTAGATGTCTTGAAAATTGTTGATAAGGATTCGTCTCCAATCTTGTCTTTAAATATTCCTACTCCATGCATTTACAAAATTTATATTTCATGCTCTTTTTTTTTACAGAATTTTTGCATCTTTATCCTAACTGATTTAATATTTGGGTTCGAAGGCAAAAACTTTAGAGAAAGAAGCTTACCCGGCTCTGGATAAACTAACCTCTAAAATTAGTACTCTCAATTTGGAGCATGTTCGTCAGATCAAAAGCCGTTTGGTGGCAATTACAGGACGTGTTCAAAAGGTTGTTTCCTTTATTCATTCTGGTTAAATTATTTAATTCATGTCTTTTGTTTCTTATTTTATTTTAAACGCTAAGCTTATTCTTAATTTTTTTGTTAAATTATCCTTTTGAGCATCTATTTGTGGACTAATTTGGCTATTTGATGAAGGTTGGTGATGGGGTTTAGATCACTGAAGGGATTAGTTTGTGGATGAGGGACTCTTCTAAGGTAATTAGAAGAGTAAGGCTTAATTTGAAGGAGTTGGTTTAAGGTGGAGGTAAAGTTTATGGAGTTTGGATGATAGGCCAACACTTTATATAATCTGTCTAGAACTGAGGACCCGCTCTTCTCCCTAATGATTCTTCTTCTCCAGTTATGCAACTCCATTAAACTTGTACTTGATTTAAATATGAGGATGCCTACTTTGATCCTTTCTAGATAGCTCTGTTCATATACACCTCTAATCTTCTAAAACTAAACACTGCAGTTTTGTAATCAAGAATACCTGACATATATCCACTTAAAACTCTATGTTGTAACAAGTAGCTAAACTTCGAGTTGCCCGCTCTTAAACGTATAATCTTCCGGAACGAAGCACTGCAGGTCGACTGACGAGGATATGGCTGAAATGTATTTCCTTTGTTGTAGGTTAGGGATGAGCTTGAACACTTTTGATTTGATTGACAAGCATTTCCTTTGTTGTAGGTCAGAGATGAGCTTGAACACTTACTGGATGATGATGAGGATATGGCTGAAATGTATTTGACAAACAAGCTTTTGCAGCAACAACAATCAAATGGATCTCCTCAGTCTTCTCAAATGGATCAATCTAGCAGTTTCAATGGTGCAAGGTATAATGAATTGAATTTTATGGTTTCATTTGGGATGGCTTTTTTATTGATTCCTAAAGCAGTTTTTTATATAAAAATTAAAAATTTTGTATTAAAAAATTGTTTTAAGAATAAGTAAAAAAGCCGTCCCAAATAAATCCTAAGTCTGTTTTTGATAATGGAATGGATTACTAATGCTCCAAGTTGGGGATGATGTACTAATGATGGTTATAAACTTGTTGACATAATTGTCTTACTGTGACAATGCGAATATATCACAACATCAGGACTAGAAGGAAAATTCAGACCCACAACTAAACTATTTTACTTGTCATATAGGGGTACTTAAGCTCTTCCTAGTATAATAATTTGAGTGTGGAGTGCAATCTTGTATGGAAGATCTCCCTGTTGGATCATCCTATGAAAGATGAACTTAGCTTTATAGCTAATTGACCCATTCTTGAAGTTATAGAAACTTTTCTCATTGGGATGATTTTCATCTTAAGCTCATTATCTTATTAGTGAATGTATTGGACAACTCCATTTCTCATAGAGTCTTCCCTTTAGTCCACCAACAAGGTAAACACTAATGAGTTATGGTAAGCGAGAAAGAGATTATTGTAGTAGATCCCTCCATTAATTGATGCAAAGATTTCAAGCTCTCATCTTTTTTCTGATCATCAGGATTCCTGCTGAAACTTCGTCGGACGAAAATGATATCGAATATCACAGCAACTATGTAATTTCTGGTTCCAGTTTGGTCTTTGGGGATGGACATGAAAGCCATACCTTCAGCACGAGAACTAGCTTCAAACATCTCGATGTGGAAGAGCTTGAGATGCTCTTGGAAGCTTATTTTGTACAGATCGACAGCACATTAAACAAACTATCCACGGTATGTGCCTATGAACCTATACGTGCAGTTTCTCCGATATATATATCATTCCCTTAGGTACTAAAAGCTCTTCCAACATCATAAAGGTAAGCTTTATATTTCTATGTTCAACTAAAAAGTATATGACTTCATTACACAAACAAGATGAATCATGCAGCTTAATACTTAAAACTAAGGCTTCAATTTTTTAGTACAAAAATTTTCTGAATTAGAAATTTTTGTGCTTGAAAACTGTTTTAGAAAGAAGCAAAAAAATTGTCTCAAACAAAGCCTAAGTTTTTAGATCTAAGAGATGTATGTTAAGTCTTGTCTACAAAGAAAGAACACGGAAGCTAAACATAACAAAAAACATAATCTCCTCCAATTCCTTTCCACAATGTTGACAAGGGGGAAATCGACATTTAAATTAAAGTTATATACTTACTTTCCAATTGAAGTAAAAGGCAAATTATGTATTTTAATAGTCCTCCGACTATTAATATATGACTGTCTTAACCTCAGATTATCACGTTGCTCTAATCTGATCCCTCGATTACATTAAATTGCTTCAAAATAATCTTTTTGTGACTAAATTGGGATCAATTTTTTATAATTGAGGATTGAGGAACTCACTTTTGTATCATTATGAGTATTATTTTGGATCAATTTTGTATAGTTGATCGACTATATTGGCACAACGTGAGCCTAAATTGCCACTCACGAATAGTCCAAGCACTTTTTTTTTTGGGGATTTTTATGTATTTTCATACAATTCCTTCCTCCAATTGAACAGTCAATATCCATATACAGCTTAACTCTAGAAACTGATGAGAATGTATCATAAACATATCTACAGAATGGTGTTAGTTGCAGAGAAACAGAATAAGCTTATTGTAATTTATCTCTCCTCCATCTTTGCAGCTGAGGGAATATGTCGACGACACCGAGGACTACATAAACATAATGCTTGATGATAAGCAGAACCATCTATTGCAGATGGGAGTGGTCCTGACCACCGCCACCTTGATCGTGAGCGCCTTTGTCGTTCTGGTCGCTATTTTCGGCATGAACATCAAAGTTGATCTGTTTGATGAGAATAAGGCCGGCACGACGGAGTTTGTGTGGACGGTGGGCGGCGGTGCGGCGGGGAGCTTGCTGCTATATGTGGTTGCCGTTTCATGGTGTAAGCACAAGGGGATACTTGACTGAGCAGCAGTTGTGTTATTGGCATGGTAAGGTCTGTCTGTCTCTTGTTGTTGTAAATGGTGGGGCTGTAAAAAAATGATAGTTTATTTTTTGATGATTGAATTGTGTTATTTTTTTTTTCATTTTGCAACTATGTACTGAGTGGAATGTTATTGAAGAAATAAAGAGAATGGCTGATTTTTATCTGGTAATTGGAGAGAGAATGATGGGTTTCGTCATAGTAGGATGGAACTTCATTAATGGGATTTAGTTATTTTTTTCATGCATCTTATGTCAATTATGTATGTCATTGAATGTTTAAGGTTTATGTCTCAATTTTACTATTTTTTTAAAGTAGTTTTTTATTACAATTTTTTTTTAAAATTTAAAATTTCTATATTAAAAATTGCTTCAGAAAACAGTAAGAAAGATGTCTCAAACAAAGGCTTCGTTTCAGATAGTTTTTTTACTGTTTTTTAAAGCAGCTTTATGATATAAAAATTAAAATTTTGTACAAAAAAGTTGTTTTAAACAATAATAAGAAAGCCGTTCCAAACGAAGCGGGAGCTCAAAGTCTAGACATGTGTTGCTTATTCAGAACTTGGTTTTATTAAATTTTATGTGAATCATGCAATGATTTTCTTGACTATACCCAATGGTGTAGCTTGGAGCTTTGGTCCTTGGAAATGTAATAAAGTGGAGAATTCATGAAGCTCAAGTGCTTAGGTTTATGTAAGTTAATAGAGTACTCAATATCTCAATGATGAAGAATAGAGTTGAAGTTAGTTTAAAATTTTAAATTATTTAAAAAACTATTTTAAATGATTAAAAATTATTCAAAAATTTGATGTAATTTTTTATAATTTATACAGCTTGATTTTTTAAGTACATTATTTCTTTCTAATTAATTAATTATTTTATTAATTACCTCTCTGCCAGTAATTTGGATCATATGTCACAATTCAATCAAACATAACTCATGCATCAAGTGATTTATATCATGTTGGATTGCAATAATTCAGTTCCCAAGATATATTTGAAAGGAATTTCATTTCATTTTATTTATTAATAGAACACAGAGTCACTAGATATTAAATTAATAATGCAAAGAATATCTCATGAACATCAAAATCATCACTCATCATCATCATCATAAAAAATACATCAGATTACAAAAGATTGTGATGTAGGTAATCGAAAGAGGGGGCTCTCAGCAAGCAACGAATGAAACAGTAACTCACAAAACAGGGGATGCTTATCAGCAAGCTAAATGGATATATTTCTTGTCTACCTTTCTCCTCCAAGCATTACAGTATATATATAAACTAAGTACTACTAAAAGCAAAGCATAACTAAAAGTGAGCTAGTACTACCAGGTACTAAAAAGGGAAAAACAATAGTGGAGAAATAGCTAATGCAGCAAAAGGACTAAAGCATAACAGAACCGGTATAATACTCCCTGAGGGCTATGTAATATATGATGATCCACATCAGGACTCCCCCGCCGACGAAGGTGCTGCTGTGCGTCGTTCGCTGGGTAGTAAGGATGTATGTCGACGACGTTGAACGTAGAAGCTGTTCCAAATTCGGCTGATAAATCTATGACGTAGGCGTTGTCATTTATCTTCTGTAAAATGGGAAAAGGACCGACTTTGTGCCTTCCCAATTTGGAGTATGTGCCCGCGGGAAGCCTTTCACGGCACAATTTGATCATCACTAATTCACCCGGCTAGAATATTCTTTCTTGGCGATTGGTATAAGCAGCCAGTTTGTAATTTTCGTTAGATGATAGCAACTTGAGTCGCACATTTTGGAGCATTTATGAGAACTGATCAACTAACTCAGCGGCTTGCCGGCTGTGACATTTGGGAAGAATGGCGACATCAATTGTATGATTAGGTGGCTTTGTATAGACAATGTGAAAAGGAGAAGTACCTGTTGAACGGTTGGTCATGCTGTTGTAGGCGAACTTCGCCTGGCTCAACAGTTCATCCCAAAGCTTTGGTTGTTCTTGTACTAGACATCTCAACATATTGCCCAAGGTTCGATTTACCACTTCGGTTTGGCCGTCGGATTGCGGATGATAAGCTGAGCTCAAGTTGACAGCAGTTTTGAGTATCTTCCACAATTCACGCCAAAAATGGCTGATGAATTTAACATCCCTGTAGGAAGTTAAACTGCATGTGATGCCATGTAACCGAACAATCTCATTAAAAAATAAATGTGCAATATTAAGGGCGTCAAAAGTTTTTCGGCAAGCAATAAAGTGCGCCATTTTTGAGAATCTATCCACTACTACGATGATAGAGTCATTACCTCGCCGCGTTCTTGGTAGCCCGAGAACAAAATCAAGATTGTGATCCTCTCATATAGTCTCCGGGACGGGTAAGGGAAGGTACAGACCTGCATTTTGTTTGACACCCTTATAAGCTTGGCACACCGGGCAACATTCAACAAAATGAGCAACATCTCTTCTCAAGTGCGGCCAAAAGAAGCGCAATTGTAACTGCTCAAGCATCTTGTTGCGGCCTACATGTGCGGCGAGTCCACCGCAATGGATTTCTTGAATAATTGTTGGCACCAAGATGATTCCGGGATACACATAGCCAGGGGCGGAACCAACCTTTCATCTTAGGGGGGGGCAAAATTTTCTTATTATAGACAAATATTGCTGTTTAACTTCAAATATGCATATAAATATATTGAATCAGCTTGAATCACATTTTGACCAAGCCATATTCACTCGAAATCAACTAAACAAAAAGTTCAGGTTGAGATATTGGCATATAACTCAACTTGGAGTTCATGGATTGTCTGCTAACAATGTTTTTGGCGATGTTCTCATTTTCAAGCTTCAGAAAAATCTCAAAATTTTCAAATGCTGTCTACTGCATGATTCTCTGCTAACAATGAATACTTCTGCTATCATAATGTGAGATTTCTCTCCAAATTTCTAACCAAAGCAGGAATTATCATCAAAAGAAGTCAGGTAAATGCTAATTAGGGCTTTTGCAGTAGTTTTCTGTTACTACTTATGTTAAATTCCCTAGCTATTCTCTCTACAGATCATGATCAGTGCTAAAGCTCAGAGGAAAGTTGCAAGGGAGATCAAGACTGCGCGTGCCTTAGGGCTTATGCCTTTTACCATTCTATGGCTTATGGGTAATTTTATGATAATAAAAAGGGAGTAGCTGGACTTACCGGAGCCTGCAGAGCGTGAGCGACTGAGCGCAGAGATGCCGAAGAAAAATGAAGTTCTCGCCTCCTCCAAATCCGAGTGAGCAAGCGATTGATCAACGCAGAGAAAACCCACGAGCACCACGAACAGCAATGCCGATTGACGAGCTCACGACGATCGACGGGATTCAAGCGTCAAGCGGAGAGAAGAGAACCTAGGGCGCACGGGCGGAGTCTCGAGCAAAAGAATCGGGCGGAAATGCCAAAAACAACGTTCAATTTTTAACCTGTTGAGGGGCAATTTACTAAAAAACCCATCCTTTAACACAAGTTTTAATTTTTTTAGGGGGGAGGCAATTGCCCCCCCGGGCTGGGCATGGTTCCGCTGCGAAGGCTCTTTCTCTCTCTCAAATTTGCTTAGAAGAAAAAAGCTTGGAATCTTTCCTTTTTCATCTTAACAAAGCACTCATGAGTCAAGGAAATCAAACACTTATCTTTTTTTTGCTTATTTTACACTACCTACAAACCCACGACTTTTTTCTCCCTCAATTTTTTGCAAAATGAAAATGACAAACTGAAGAGCTCCTGTGTGAATAGGACTACCACTCTACCTGTTCTTCCCCAATTCAGGTGCTGGAGTGGAGTGAGGATGGCGAAAGACCATCTAACTCTCTAAGACAAATCAATCCAATAGCTGTTTTCATGATTTCCATAGATCTTGAGAGCTTGCAATCATGGCTTTCATATCGAGGAGAACCTGGGAAGTGGGAAGGATGAGGAACAGGCAGCTACTTTATTTTTGTTTTGAATTCAAGCCATTTGATCTGTTATTTAAACAAATTTGTAACGGTATTGTATAGCTATATTTAAAAATAAATAATCGAACTGATCAAATGAAATTCAGCTTAGCTGAATTCACCTTGGTTTGAGGGAATTTCAGCTCAATTCAATCTAGTCATAGTAGATTGGCATTAATTGGGTCAACTTAATGCGAGCCGGTTTAATTTCATATGTTTACTGATGTGTTATGCACAAAGAGTTATAAGAGCTTGATCATATATCTATTTTATTATCTGTGAGGTGTTGGGAGGTATAAGGGCTTGAAGGACTGATCTTATTTGATGAGATTGGATAATGAATCTGATGTGATGTATCTATATCTATTATTTGTGAATGTGTGTTATTTTGTTATCTGATTGAATTGAACTAAAAGTTGTTAAACTTCTAATGTGTGAAACACTGTAGTTAGTAGAACTATTTTGAACCTTTTGTTGCTTTTCTATAATTTTCTGTTTGGATAATCTATCTTTATATAGTTGTAATTGTAGAGTAATCTATTTATATTACTATTTATTTATTATTAAAAATTTAGATAGGTTCCATATAATCTACTATGTTGTGGTTTGTTCTTATTTATTTTTTATGCATGTGTTGATTTCAGGCCACAGAAAGAGAAAAGGGTAGATTGAGTAGATGGAGCTTGCAGATTTCTAGTGGTTAGATATGTTTTATGTTAGTCAATTTGATGTGGATCATCATATATTACATAGCCCTCAGAGAGTATTATACCGGTTATGTTATGATTTAGTCCTTTTACTGCATTAGCTATTTCTCCACTATTGTTTTTCCCTTTTTAGTACCTGGTAGTACTAGCTCACTTTTAATTATGCTTTGCTTTTAGTAGTACTCATTTTATACATATATTGTAATGCCAGGAGGAGAAAGGTAGACAAGAAATATATCCATTTAGCTTGCTGATAAGCATCCCCTGTTTTGTGAGTTACTGTTTCATTCGTGCTTGCTGAGAGCCCCCTCTTCCGATTACCTACATCAGTATTTTGGTATTAGAACCTGGCGCTTTGAGGAATGGCCGACGGCAGTAGACGAGGGACTGGCGATGACGATCGCAGTCTTGATGCTCTTTGGGACACTCACAACAACCTCAACCAGCGGATGGATGAGGTATCCTTCGATTTGTTCAGGTTATCTGTGGATATGCGTCGCCATTTCAGGCCCTGAGAAACGACATGGGAAGACAGCGGCCAGCTAGGTAGCCACCGGCGACATTCGACTTTCGTGCTCGAGGTCGTGGGCGAAGACGACGCGCACCTATTGTGTCAGAAATTATAGAATCGGAGGAGGACGATTTAGAGTTCTTCGATGATGAAATACCTTCAAACTCCGAAGGCGAGGCGGCACCAGTCCAGATTCCACGTAGACGTAGAGGCACACCGAATAATCGACCTCCACACATTTTCCACTCATTGCCCGGTCATATACGGATCTGGTGGTATCGGCTGCGAAGATCAAGCTTCGAAAAAATGACCGCCCCCGCAAGCCTTTCCAAAAGTTCATCAATTCTAGGAACCAGAAATTTGAATTTGATCGTAATTTTGTTAATGGCTCTGATGTCCATACACATATGCCACGATCCATCTTTCTTAGGTACCAAGAGTGCTGGAACGACGCACGGGCTAAGGCTGGGTTGTATCAATTGCTTCTCTAACAATTCATCTACGAGCTCTTGGAGTACTGCATGATCCTTGGGACTTAATCAGTAATGTGCCACATTTGGAAGGGTAGCTCCTGGAACCAAGTCAATCTGATGTTGAAGAGATCGTAGAGGAGGCAACGCAGCAGGCAATGTTGAGGGTGCTATATCCGTGAATTGGTTTAGTAGTGGCTGCAGCCACGGGCACTATAACGGGATACTTGAGTGTAGTATGCTCTCGAATAATCAGCGCCATTAAGGGAGAGGAATCATGGCTACAACGAACAAGTGTGGTGCCGGAAACCAACTGCATTATGGCCGCTTGGCGTTAGTAAGTCCACCAATTTCAGGGAAATACGGTAGCAACTTGAGACGACGGCCCTTCCAATCGACGAGTATGAGTTTGCCTATCCGTCATAAATTGCACCCACGTCAAACTGCCAAAAATGACATGGCACACATCCATATCCAGTATGTCGCACAGCACTTCACAGGTATAGTGTTTGCCAATGGAAAATGTGACTCGGCACATCTCCAAGACCGGAATGTCCATTCCTTTTTTCACCCAACTGATTTTGTATGGGTTAGGATTCTTAGTAGTCTTGAGCTGGAGAGCCTGCACTACGGAACGAGCAATGACATTTTCAGTGCAGCCGCTGTCAATTAACAAGTCACATACTTTCCCATTGATAGTACAACGGGTTTTGAACACTGAGTTCCTTTGGGAAGTGGGTTTCTGCCTTGGGGCCAATAGCATTTTCTCCATAACACAAATTAACGGCTCTCCTACATCAGGTGAAATTTCTTCTACTGTAGTAATTGGCTCCTCATCTACGGCTGGCTCCTCCTCTCCGTTGGCTATGGCAAGCTGAAGCTGAGGTCGATTAGGACATTCATTCGATTTGTGGCCCACCTGGAAGCACCGGAAACACTAAATTGTGGACGGGTGGGAATACGGGTTCTCACGTATCGGCCCCTTAAATTTTGGCTACGGCCTTGGCTCATCATGAGGTCTTGCTGATGATCTAGGTTGTGAACTATGCTGTACAATCAATGGGGCTTGTGGTCCGGTTGTAATTTTACTAACTAGTGTGGCAGGTTTTAGTGCTTCAGCATTATAATCGGTATAGGACCTCCTGGAGAAAGGCTGCTTGTGTCGATTATTCGGTGTGCCTACGTCTGCGTGGAATCTGGACTGGTGCCGCCTCGCCTTCAGAGTTCGAAAGTATTTCATCATCGAAGAACTCTACATCGTCCTCCTCCGATTATGTAATTTCTGACACAATAGGTGCGCATCGTCTTCGCCCACGACCTCGAGCACGAAAGTCGAATGCCGCCGGTGGCTACCTAGCTGGCCGCTGTCTGCCCATGTCGTTTCTCAGGGCCTGAAATTGGCGACGCATATCCACAGATAACCTGAATAAATTGGAGGATACCTCATCCATCCGCTGGTTGAGGTTGTTGTGAGCGTCCCAAAGAGCATCAAGACTGCGATCGTCATCGCCAGTCCCTTGTCTACTGCCGTCGGCCATTCCTCAAAGTGCCAGGTTCTGATACCAAAATACTGATGTAGGTAATCGGAAGAGGGGGCTCTCAGCAAGCAACGAATGAAACAGTAACTCAAAAAACAGGGGATGCTTATCAGCAAGCTAAATGGATATATTTCTTGTCTACCTTTCTCCTCCAGGCATTACAGTATATGTATAAACTGAGTACTACTAAAAGCAAAGCATAACTAAAAGTGAGCTAGTACTACCAGGTACTAAAAAGGGAAAAATAATAGTGGAGAAATAGCTAATGCAGTAAAAGGACTAAATCATAACAGAACCGGTATAATACTCTCTGAGGGCTATGTAATATATGATGATCCGCATCAAATTGACTAACAGAAAACATATCTAACCACTAGAAAACTGCAACCTCCATCTACTCAATCTACCCTTTTCTCTTTCTGTGGCCTGAAATCAACACATGCATAAAAAATAAATAAGAACAAACCACAACATAGTAGATTACATGGAACATATGTAAATTTTTAATAATAAATAAATAGTAATATAAATAGATTACTCTACAATTACAACTATATAAAGATAGATTATCCAAACAGAAACTTATAGAAAAGCAACAAAAGGTTCAAAATAGTGTTACTAACTACAGTGTTTCACACATCAGAAGTTTAACAACTTTTAGTTCAATTCAATCAGATAGCAAAATAACACACATTCACAAATAATAGATATAGATACATCACATCAGATTCATTATCTAATCTCATTAAATAAGATCAGTCCTTCAAGCCCTTATACCTCCCAACACCTCACAGATAATAGAATAGATATATGATCAAGCTCTTATAACTCTTTGTGCATAACACATCAGTAAACAAATGAAATCAAACCGGCTCGCACTAAGTTGACTCAATCAATGCTAATCTACTATGACTAGATTGAATTGAGCTGAAATTCCCTCAAACCAAGGTGAATTCAGCTAAGCTGAATTTCATTTAATCAATTCGATTATTTATTTTTAAATATAGCTATACAATACCGTTACAAATTTGTTTAAAAAACATATCAAATGGCTTGAATTCAAAAGAAAAATAAAGTAGCTGCCTGTTCCTCATCCTTCCCACTTCCCAGGTTCTCCTCGATATGAAAGCCATGATTGCAAGCTCTCAAGAACTATGGAAATCATGAAAACAGCTATTGGATTGATTTGTCTTAGAGAGTTAGATGGTCTTTCGCCATCCTCACTCCACTCCAGCACCTGAATTGGGGAAGAACGGGTAGAGCGGTAGTCCTATTCACACAGGAGCTCTTCAGTTTGTCCTTTTCATTTTGCAAAAAACTGAGGGAGAAAAAGTTGTGGGTTTGTAGGTAGTGTAAAATAAGCAAAAAAAGATAAGTGTTTGATTTCCTTGACTAATGAGTGCTTTGTTAAGATGAAAAGGGAGAGATTCCAAGCTTTTTTTCTTCTAAGCAAATTTGAGAGAAAGGGCCTTCTCACCTGAAAGAAACCGAGCCGCTTATAGTTTTTTGCTTCCTTCACATGATTCAAAAAGAGGTGAAGTAGCTTGTTCTTTATCTTCAATTGCTGTCATCTCCTCAAATGTCCCAGCTATTATTGCATATGTTCTTAAAGTTCTTTACTTTCATTGACAAGCTGGAGGGCTTATGCCTCGCATAAGAAATGTATTTGCTTCTGTATTGCTTCTACTTGGTCGTCAAATCATTATTTTGAATCAAATTGATTTCTTATAGCCTAAAGAAGAATGAAAATTTGATTGAAGAATACATAGTGGTGTTGGTCGCTCAGATTGTCATATTTGCATTGCATTATAATATGGATAATATGTATCTTGCATCTAAATCATGGGTTAGCAAACAGTAAAATATAGAAGGCCATATTTATTTAAATTTTAATGAATTTTATGTTTACTCTATAGTTTATTTTCAATATTTTCTAAATTTATTCTTTTTTGATCAAAATTTTAAATACACAACAAGCTGACTCCGCTATCACTACGTAATATCTTTGCCTGCCATTGCCACCCTACTCTGTCTCGACCACCACCAGCCACCGTAGCCAACAGTCACTGGCCATCAATCAGTACTGTCTATCGCTCCCACTGACTTCTGCCTTTCAATGAAGGAGGATTGGGAAAAAGAAGCATAGGGGGTCGGCTAAAGAGGGAATTTTCAAATATGAATCTCATCACTCTTTTGGTGACCTAGAGAGATTTATATCTTTAGGCTTTAATTTTGTTGCTTTAAAGCATACTGTAATGTATTGTATTTCCATTATTTCTTATAGCTACAATAATACCCCCAAAGAGCCTAATCCTCTCCATCTAGAAAGAATATGCTACCTTTTAAACATATGAAGATTTTGTTGTGTGGGCTCCAAAAATTCGGCCCCGGCCTCCCCGCCGCGCTATTTCTTTTTATTCGGCGAGGGAGTTTTAACGAACTAAGTTCCGGGGTAAATTTTGGAAGGCAGATGGGTTTGTAGATAAGACACTACCCAGAGATTTTGCCATCATTTTGCAAGGACTTTATGATCTGAGTTCTGGTTTCCTATAGGCGCAAGCCCCTATAGTTAATTACCCCTCCCGATCACGAGAGAGAACTTTCGATTAAGGCTAGTCGTCAATCATATACGTATAGAATACGGGTTATCTGGCATATAGTAGTAGTAATGGGTATTGATTTGGAAATTGGGTTTGGATTTAGGAATTTGGAAAGATTTGAAAAGTTTGATATTTAAAATAAAAAATTTCACCACCTAGCACTTAAAGCGGATGGTGGGGGAATGGATGATGGACCCGATCAAGATCCCATGGTTCCTTCATCCCGGGTCATCGTGGTCCCTGGTCTACTTAGTCAGAGGAGGTAGTCGACCCAACCTGACAGAAGGATCCTTGTCGGCAGCCATGGGTTGCTTTGTCCAAGGGAACCTTGTAGACCGGGGTTGGATGCTTGTCTAAGGGGACAAATTTGAATCCACCTTAGCTAACAGAGGGCTTTGTGCCTTATCGATCATATCATATTGATTCATATATCAAGGATTTGATGCCAATAAAGAGCATATTGGCTCTGGCCATAACCGGTATATCGTGGTGCCATTTGGCGGCAAAACCACTCGGTTCAGAGAGCCCCGGGTCGTCTTAACCGTTTATCCTGCGGTGTCATTTGATGGCAAACTGCCGGTTAGAGGACGCGTACCACATCCTTACTGGCAGGAGACTGTTTGGGAATGGATCCTAGTGATATTTTCGACTAGGCATTTGGCTCTTTGTGAGCAAAAGTAAAATTTGATTTGTCCACCTCGGCAAACTATTACGGAGGGTGGATGGATTTTGCTTTGAGTGGTTGATGATTTGATTTCAATTTTAAATATCTTGAAATTTGGAGTTTGTAGAGTTTGGATTCTGATAGACATTTGAGTGGAATTTGAAATATTTGTGGACCCCTCCGATTGAGATCTTGTTCAACACGGCCATCATCGGGGTGTACTTGAGGTCATTTCCATTTGATTAAACCTTGTCGACCCTATCAACTTAACGATAGGGGATCGGGTTTCTCGTAGGCTTTATGCCTTTGTTCATGATTTTTTTTTTATTTTAGGCCTTGAAGGCCGAATATGAATGTACGAAATAAATATCTGGTCAACTTTCGTGACCGCATATTTATCTGATTTCTCAAACCCTGTCTACTCCTATTTATCTACTTAGGAGGATCGAGTTTCGTAGGCTTTATGCCTTTTGTTTAGTGAATTCTTTTGATTATAGGCCTTGAAGGCCTAATATGAATGTATTGAAACAAATACATCGATTCCCACAACCATGTATTTGTTTAATGGTTCGAACCCTGTCGACTCCTATTGATCCGTATAGAAGGATCGGTTCGAAATTGAATTCACTTGTCAACCCGCGCAAAATCCCTAAGCGTCACGTGTGTACCAATAACACGCTCGCCGGGGCCCAAGCGGGTTATGATTGAATTTACCTCTTGTGTACCTATGTGTATACAAACTATGGTACACTTGTGTGGGGGTACTTTAAAATATTTTGTAGTTGTGCACGTAAGATCCATTTAAGTGCGCACAACTTTTCATTTGAGGGCTTGTACACGCCTTTTGTCCGCTAATACGAGTGTTGCGGATCCGGTGGCGTGCGTCTTGATGTTGACTCCCCCCTTTCTCATTCACCGGGGAAGGATTTTCTAGATTTTGGAGTCAATGACTGTTGATTTGGGGAGAACTCCTTTTAAGATGACCAGTATAATGGATTTGTTATTCCCGGTGTTTGTGGACATTATAACTATTTTCTTCTTGAGTATAGAACTAAGAAGAGGCTTTGGAACACCAGAAAGTTTGGTTCTAATTTGTTCAAATATTTTCTCTCTTTTGCCAAGGGGTGTCCTTTTTCGTATATCGGGTTGCCTTTGTACCCGGTGTACTGATTTGATCACCACTGTCGTAGGTGATATCTGTACTTGTACCCACAGTGGTTCGTTGTACCTACGACATATCCACTGTTGTTATCCATAAGTATCCATTTGCAGGGGACCATTGTATCCACTACGACCTCCTGAAGGTTTTTGTAGAAGACCCATTGTTTCTGCATTATATCCACCCGTTCACCAATCTCATGTGGTTTTCGCAGTTGCATTTATTGCAAGGACAGATCTTTGGTTGTTACATATAAGTAGGAGTCGTACACCTTACAACTGTTTGTTTCTTTTTGTAAGTATAGTGCATTGACTTGGTGGGGACTTTTGTGTCTACTATGAGCTCCTAGGAGTGTTTGTAGATGAACCATTGCACCAACATCAAATTCACCTTTTCACCAATCTCAGGTGGTTTGATGTCTGGATTTGTTTATAGAGGACGAATCATTGACTGCTAGTCTCCAGTATTGTCATCTCAATCAACAGGCACATGCAGGCATTGTCGTAGGATTTCATGCATTGAGGTCGTGCTTTGTGTCACTTTTGACCGTATGAGTGCTCTTGTAATTTGAATTTTCCTCGTGTATGATTCAAGCTTTGTTCTTCATATATGTTTGGATCCAAATACAGTTTCATTCAGACTTGAATTCATCAAATTTATAAGTCCCCACTTGATGTCATATAGCCCGAGTTCAAACATGAGCTCGAAGTGCATTTTCGAAGTGCATGTTCGAATTGATTGTCCAGGGTCCTCTGAAGTTCTTTGCAAGTTCATTTTCTTGTTCAGATGATTTGAATTTGAGTTCAATTTTGATTTTATTTTATTTGATTTTGACCGTTAAAAATCATTTAGAATTTTGTTTAGATTTAGGTCCACAAGTCCTCTGTTCTTCGTAAGCGAGTCCTCTGCTCCATTTTAGTTCAATTTCTAGGTATTTTTGTTCGAGTACAGGCTTCTCTATTGGTCCTTCCTCGTATTGCTGCTCAAATGATGTATTTATATTGTTCAAGTCTTCATACAATTTCAGGGAAATTTCGCATAACCCCGACATATCCCCGTTTGGGGGAAAATAGGGGAACTGGGCCTTCCCACCACGCTACTAGAGCGTGTTTGGTAGGTGTCCTTAGACACCGCGGCCGTACAAAATTTTCATCCCACCACGCTACAAGAGCGTGTATGGGGCCTTCAGCAGTACCCGTACAACAGAACACCAGTAGCTCTCCCCACCCAACGCTCACTACAAAAGCGTGTATAGGGCTTACCCGCCTCGTCGTATGCTTCGCACCGGGCTCCCATCCTACCGCGCTACAAGAGCGCGTATAGGTGGTTCCCCGGTCCGCTGCAAACGTCGAGAATGGGATTTTGGAACATCATACCTTTGCGTAGCAGTGTCGGCGGTGTCGGTGTCGAGGTCGAAGCTGAGGACCATCCCCACCACGCTACAAGAGCGTGTATAGGGGCTTACCCGCCTCGTCATATGCTTCGCAGCGGACTCCCTCCTACCGTGCTACAAGAGCGCGTATAGGTGGTTCTCCGGTCCGCTGCAAACATCGAGGACGGGTTTAAGTAAGAAATTATACCTTGAAGAACGGCGGTGAGTCGTCGGCGATAGCGGCTCATGGACTGAGGATGAGCATTTTTTTTAATTTGTTATAATTAATATTAATTAATTAAAAATTAACTAAGAAATTATTTTTAATTTAATTATAATTAATTATACTTAATTAATATAATTAATTAAAGTTTATTAAAATTAATTAAAATCATTAATTATAATTAATTTAAAATTAATATTAATTAATTTTTAATAAATAATAATTATTAAAATTAATTAATGATAATTAATTTTATAAATTATAATTAATTAGCATTAATTCTAATAATTTTTATAATTAATTAAATTAATTATAATAATTTAATTAAAATTAATCATAATTAATTATAATAATTATAATTAATTAAAAATAATAAGTGTAATTAATTAAAATAATTAAAACCAAATACATTTGTCCCTCCCCACTCTCTCGGTTCGGGGGATTTACAGGATTTGGCAGAGAGCCGCGTGAGAGGGTGAAGGTTACCTTCACACAGTGAGCTCCCTTGGCTACTTCCGATCAAAATGTAGTAACTTCCGATCCAACGGGTAAGGGAATGTCGCTGGAGGAAGCAGAGAAGCGGACGAAAGGATGAAAGTTACCTTCACAATCCGGCGAGCCTCCGTATTGCTTCCGATCAAATCGTCGTAACTCCCGATCCAACGGGAATGCAAAGTCGTCGAGGGGAGCAAAGTCGTTCAACCACGAATGAGCCGAAGAAGCGGCGAAAGGAAGAAAGTTATCTTCTCAGCCACCGAGCTCTCGTTGGTTCTTCCGATCAAAATGTTGGAACTTCCGCTCCAACAGGAAGGAAATGGCGTCGAATGAGCGAAGTTGAACAACCACGCGGGAGCAGGAGCGGAAGGGAGAAAGTTAACTTCAGCGACAGCGAGCTCCCGTTCTGTCTTCCGATCCTACTGAGAAGGGAAGATCGTCGAATGAGCTAAGTCGAGCAGCACGAAGGGAGCTTGCGGAAGATCAAGTCGAACGAGAGTGAGAGAAACTGAGAGAGGGATCCAGCCCGAGCTCTCTCATTTCCTCGGGTTTTAATGAGGCAGAGGGGTCGTGTAAGCCACGTTGTCGACGTGCGATGAATGACGCTCGGGTGTCCAACTTGCGAGATCCACGGGATTTGGGCGGCATTCGTGTGGCATCGTCGTGAGCAGACCTTTGGGCAATGCTCAGTGTTACCTTTGAAAAGCTGCTCTTTTGCAAGCTTGAAATAACTTGTCTGAACAAGTTGGTCCGATTGGGGATTTAATTAGCTATATTCAGGAGAGCTTATTGTGCTCAGTGCTGTGTGAATTTATAAATGTTGTTAGACTATGTTAACCACCAGTTAATATGTTGGTTATCACAATAACTATAGGAAATATTTTTTAATCTATCTATGCTACTAATTTTTATTATAACATACAAAATTTTGTTTCTTTACAACATTTATAGATTTTATTTTATTAGATTTGTGCTTTTTGATAATATTTAGTATATCATAGAATCAGAATGGTAAACAGTTGGAGGGTAAAGACTAATCTATCAAGTGGGTATAATGTAGAATTGGTTTGGCAAGTTGATGCAGAGCATCATTAGTATAAAATGTTCCTTATGATATGTGATTTAGTTTGTTACAAGTTTGTTATAGGTTTCTAGAACTTTCTTGATTTCTCTACATTTCTCGTGATAGCTTATAAGTATAACAGTTGTAAGATGGATGCATGAATGAATATATTTTTGGGATTTAGCAGTCTTTACACTGTTTTTGTGTTATAGCTCTGAGGAGCTGTATTTGTGATGTTTCTTCGATGATCTCCCTACATCACAAGTCTATTACTTACATTAGTTTACTAACGAATACTCTACCCAACCTACCAAGTAGATATTAGCCATACTTATAATGCAATGCAAATATGACAATCTGAGCGATCAACAACACTGTATTCTATAATCAAATTTTCATTCTTCTTTAGGCTGTAAAAATCAATTTGATTCAAAAGTATGGTCGACAACATGAATGATTTGATGACCAAGTGGAAGAAATACAAAAGCAAATACCTTTCTTATGTGAGGCATAAGGAAAAAAAAAGGGAAGTCCCTCCAGCTTCTGAACTTCAAGCAAAATAAAATCAAAGGCCAAATTCTTGCATTATCCTTCAAAACAAATTTGGCAAGTTTAAATGGTTGCTTTGCTTTGAGCATTTTATAATCACATCCATGCATGTCTGGACGTTCAGTTACATTGTAATGAAATGATAAGACTGTCTCAATATTCGCTGTTGTTGGAGAAATTGTTACCTGTGGAGTTTGGATCCTAAGGATTTGTGAGGGTACATAGTAAACACATAACAAATACACAATATTTATAAACACTGAGTATTTACTATGTATTTCCTATGTGCTCTCATAAAATCCAGATGCATCTTACATCCGGACTCCACACATGATAATTTCTCATGTTGGAGATTTAATGAGAGAAAATATGAACTAAACCATGGGATGTTTTCATTCCATCATACTAAAAATATGTAAAGTATTTAAACTTAAAAAAAATGACTTGAGGAGTATCTCTTATTTCATCTTCAGCTTCTCTTTGCAACTATCTTTCACTGCATCAATTAAAATATTTTGCTAATCTCCTTAGGGTTCTACCACAGCTTCCAATGACATCTCATCCACCATCATCTTCGCCTCTTCAATCCAATGGCAAACTCAACTACAACTATTTGGTTTTTGGGGTCCCACTTATTGTCATCATAGTCTTCATCGTCATTGTTATTGCTATGAGTTGCTGTGATTGGCTTTGGCGCCAATTCCTCTCAGTACATGACATGCTTAGCCATGGTCATAACGTCAATATTGAAATGCAGCGTTGGATTCGAGCATTTAAATATCAAAAGAATGAACCTGACGTTGAGGGACATGAAGGAGAAGCCACACCAAAATGCCCTATTTGCTTATCATCATTTGATGAAGGAGAGGAGGTTAGTCAACTACCATCATGTGGACACTCGTTTCATGCAGCTTGTATTGTCATTTGGCTCAACGCTCATAATAGTTGTCCAATTTGCCGTGGCAGTGTTTTACCATCAATGACATAAAATATGGTCGTTTTATTACTTATGTAATTACTTCAAAATCATCCATCATTACTTGTATAACTCCGCTTTTTATAATCTAAAGTGAAATCATGATTAGCTTCTTTTCCTAGCTTTCCTTAATTACATTTGATAGTTGTAATTACTCATTTTGGAAGACAAAAAAATGCTCTCTCAGTTCTACCACTCCAAAGAATCTCAAGTGATTGTGTTATAATGTTCTGTTGCTGCTATGAAAATTTTGCTTTTTGGTTTGATAACTGTTTTCATGTGAAGGCATATAACTCATATAATATAATAAGTTTGAAACTTATTTAAATATTGACTACTTACTTAATCCATTTATTTTCATGTAATAATACATAATTCTCATATAGACAAGCATGATGCAGAACTATGCTTTAATGTACAGAGTAACCAAATGAGATAAAGGATTCGTTTAGGACAACTTTCGTACTGCTTTCTAAAACAGCTTTATAGTACAAAAATTTCAAATTTAAAAATTTTTTGTACTAAAAAGCTGTTATAGAAAGCAAGAAGAAAGCCGTCCCAAACGAAGCCAAAAAAGCGCCAATGCCTAATCAATGCAAAAGGAAACTGCATCTCAAAGGTTGTAACCATTCAAGCTGTCATATGACTATCGATCTCCATCCATTTTGCACAATCACAGAACATATAAAACCAAAATTATAGAAGAATATTTTTATATGTAATTCAAGCTAAATAATAGGATTTATATAAACAAAGTCATATCATAAATGGTAACAAAATTATAATAGAAACTAAGTAAATTATATATGCTGTCTTTCCTTGTTTGTTAAAATTGAATGTACAAAAATATGATGTGTATAAATGCCAACATTAAGAAATAGTACTTATATGAGGAAACAAATGGTAGAAATTTATATTTTGAGGAAGAAAATGGAAAGGAAAGAAGTGATTTGAAGATTTAAATTTGAATTAATTTGTTAGTCATTTAATATTTTAATGTCTTCCATATTTACCACCACTCGTACTAAGATTGGGATCAATAGACATATACATAATTAAAATATATTTATTTTTTTATTTTATTCTTTTGTGCATAGCCATTATTCATAAGTCTAGAGCCACTTAGGAGTTTCTTTAGATGTAAGCCCATAATTTTAAAAGTTAAATTTCAAAAGCCTAGCCATCTTGCGATTTCATATAGACCGAACATCATGATTTTAAAACATTAGATGAAGTTTAGCTGACAGTCTTATCAAGGCTGAATTATAAATCCAAAAGAGTCGAGCCTTCTTAAACCCTTTATGGGGTGAGAGATATAAGTCACATTACATCTCTTTTGACTTGAGTTTCTTTATCATGACCTTTTGATTACTGGTTAAGCACCTGCGAAGGTATATGTAGGTGCATATTATACTCAATAATTTGTACACTCCTTAAACGTATATGGAGTAAAATAGTGATGAACCTTCAATTTTATTTCAATTTTTCATTTTTTATTTTAAAGAATTTATATACCTTTCTTTTTTTTAGAATTGACTAAAAATAAATATCAAACTAATTTTTTTTATAATATATAATCTTTCAAATGGATGCATCCATTTCTATTGGATCGACCAATATATATATATATCTTTAAATCTCTTTTAGTGTAGTTGGTTCCTTTTCTCTAAATATGCTATGCTTTGTCTAATTATGTTCCTTACTAAGTTTTAGAAATTTTCAATTAAATACATTCTTTTTTATATAGTATGTTCAAAATTATTCAATGCCATATAATTATGATTCATATAAATTTTTATCAAGTTTATGTAAATTTAATATGATTATTAAATTCAATTATTTCATTCAATTTTAATAATTTGAAGTTATGGAGCATTAATGTGTGCCAAGTAATTATGTAATTATATAGCAATCATATTTCAATAATATTAAACCATAAAATTTTAGGAGTTTACAACACCTATTGGGCAAGCTATGGAAAGAGTTTCAAGCATCTTTCAAGTGAAAAATTTTCAGCTGTGCAAAATCAAATATTTTTAAGTTGATCGACAAAGTGATTCTAACGGCGTTTGTGCATTGCCCAAAGGATCTTATTATTGAGAAGTTCAACACTTGCAATCTTTCCCTCAATAATGGCAATGATGAATAGCCCGATGAGAAAATTGGCTCCAAGTGTGGCAGGCTTTAAGAGGATGATTATATAGTTGGAGAGGCGATGAACAGAGGCGGAGCCAGGATTTTTTTTACGTGGGGGCACAAATCATTAAAATAATTAAAAAATCCTTAACATTAAGAAGCTAGATTATGCCTTATTTAATTAATTTTTTTTTTTTAAATATATTCAATAATGTTATTAAAATTATATATATTTTTTAATAACTATTTTTTAAATAATGTATTTAATAACATTAAGAAATACCCTAAATAATATTATTTAAATAATATATTTTTATAATATGTTTAATAACTGTTTTTTAATTTTTTTAACTCCCCCATGTCCACCTTTCTCTCTCTCTCTCCTTCTTTTTGAGGTTTTATTCTCTCTCCCGCTACACTCCCCCATGGCCACAGGAAAACAAAAGAGGAAAAAAACACTGTGGGTTTAGTCCCACACCGCATGGAGGTTTTGAATTCTCTTAGATATAAACAATAGCATCTTCAACCAACTTTCTGCTTGAGGCCGCTGATTATTAGGCTAGAATTTACTGTTCGTGTAAGGGATATTTATTCCAAAAAATGTATTTTGTGAATTGCGGTCGGTACGGTTCGTTTGCTTCACTATACCGAAGGATTGCTATTGGGATGAAAAAGGTAAAAAAATTATTTGATTTATCCCATATTTAAAACATCATAAATAATATTAATTAGGTTTTCATACCAAAGCCAGTGGGGTCCCGTGCCCCCAGGGCCCCCACACTGCATCCGCCAGTGGCGATGAAGATAAATGAGATTCTTTCAACCAATCATTTATACAAGTCTGATTCATTCTTGTTTGAATCGCTTGTCATTGGCCTCAAGAGCCATCGATCAAGTTTATTTAATTGCGTGTTCTTTATACAACTCTACGTGAAAAAAGGTTGAGTCTTTTGAGGACACTGGTTTTTTTTTTGTTGTGCTTAAAATCATTTCCATAAGATGCATCATGCACGTCATCATATTTGGGGATACATGCAATGGGTGTGATAATTATTTAACAAGATTTCTATGTGGTTTCATGCATGCAAAGTTTTCATTCTTTGAAATCTTCACCAATGTAAAAATATTTGATCAGGTCTATTCCAAAGTGCTGAACCGCACAATCTCCTTTAAAACGTGCAAATAATTTAAAGGATCATATATGCATCAAAATTTGAATTGCTTGTAGTCGCGCTCGCCGGCCTTGCTTGCACCGTGTTTGTGCATTCCCCTTTCACGCACGTGCTCGCGCCAGCAATCCGCAAGGCCTTACGTTTTTGCGTGCCGAGTCGGGCTCGGGTTCGAAAATCAGACCCGTTTTACAAATCTGTTTTAAAATGGATCAAATGGCTTGAATTCAAAAGAAAAATAAAGTAGCTGACTGTTCCTCATCCTTCGATATGAAAGCCATTGCAAGCTCTCAAGGGCTATGGAAATCATGAAATCAGCTATTGGATTGATGTATCTTAGAGAGTTAGATGATATTTCTGTTGGATCTTTATATCCATATATAAAAGCGGAAATGAAAATCAGGATCTTAGAAAATTAAATTAAGATTTTCTCCATTCTATTTTTCTTAATAATAATAATTTTAAAATATGAAATGAAGAAAACTTACCGAAATATGTATTAAGATCGTAAATATTCTTCTTCGAAACGTTGATTGAGACCGTAAGTCTTCTAGCTTCTTCTAATCACCCCACCAAATATATTTTAGTGAATGAGCAGAATCAATCAAGTAATGATGAACACTCTTTCTTTTAAATATAATATGTGTTCTCAACATAATTTAATCCTTAAAAAAAAAAGACTATGAAACTACTATTTTTCTCATATATATATGATCTTCCTTCTCTCATGAAGGAGTCATGTATCTCACTCTTTCATGTAGAACTTAATTCTTTTTTATAAGAAAAGTTCACATCTTTTTAATTTGAATATATCTTTTTGTAAGCACCTTTTTATAATTTATGAAACATTTTTAATCTATATTAAAATGACAATTATCATGACACATCATCAACCTTATCTTTAATGACACATCATCATCTTTATCTTTTAATATCGAAAGATATTGTTGATGAGTTATCATCATCTTCATGAAGTGTTATATAATAAAAATAAAAGATGATCATAAAATATAAAGGCGTTACTAATGTAATCATAATTTAACATTTATATTATGTCACATTCTTAACGATAGTGTTCAATATATAATAGTGCTTAGGTAATAAAGAAGGGATTTATGGAGCTATAATTCAAGCTCCAATAAAATTGACCATTAATTTAACTTTTAAATTAATAAATCCAAATTAAGCTACTAAAAATATAAGGGAGGAATAATATAGATTTTTGCCTCCTTAAGCTAATGAGGGTCCTCCATTCTACTAGTTTGCAAGCAATCATTTGCCATTTTTCAAAAATTTGAAAATTCTACTAGTTTACAATCATGGGAGGAACCATGCCCAATTGAGGGATTAGTTCAGTCATGGGTGGAATCACACCCAATTAAGGGCTGACAATTGTCCACTTTCAAAACAACAATTTTAATAGATAAGAAGGCTTCTTTAGTTAATTTTGCTACTTAAAAAAAAGCTCTAGCCTTTTGAGAATGTTATACTTTGACATGAACTTTTTCTCTTTACATAGAAAATTTTCAAATTTTTCAAATTTTCTTTTGAAATGATGGCATAAGAAAATTTGTTATTTTATACTTATTAATTTTCAAATTCTTTAAAACAATTCTCAACTTATTTTTAATAAAGTACAAAGTTGTTAATAAACTCCTTAACAAAGTGAGATAATAAGTTGAGACAAAACATTAACGAAAAGTTAATACAAACCATAAACAAAGACCTAAGATACTTGTTTACGGTTGTTGGTTAAGGTAGGGCAATTAATTTGGTTCTAACATAAATAATCTATAAAAAATTGTTTATAATTTTGTGCTTTCTTAATTTTTTTTCTTATCCAACCCAATTCATATTAATGTTCTTATTATATATAGTTGATTAGGGATTCCCAATTATTTCTATTAAATTTAGAATTTTTCCTATGTTTAAGGTATAGTAAATGGATCAATATTTAAAGTGGAAATAACAAATAAAGATTTATATTGATAGTCTTCCTGTTGACCCTGTGCTTCAACCTTTGATTTGGAGATATGATGTCAACAAGAGGGATATAGAAATTTTAAAATAGTAATGCGACATTATCAAAAAATATAAAATACATGAAGAATCTTGTTAGATTTTCTCAATTCATTGATTATAATAAAATATAAATTTTTTATTTGAATTATTTCATATATAGATATTTAATATTTGATTATTTATGTAATGAGTTTGCCCATCCGTAAAAGAATGATTGGTTCTTCTTCTGAGTTCAATGTAGAGTGAAGAGCAGAGTGAAGATTTGAGAAACCCTATGGGAGCCACCTCTTGAACCCTTTATGCGATAAAGTACTACATGATGAGAGCCACAACTTGAACTTGTAGAGGCCACCTCTAGAATCCTATCTTCATGGTAGATGATTTTGGTATAAAGAAGCTAACGATGAAGTCAGTTACTTAAGTGGGGGAGATTGTGAAACCCCTTAAGTAAAAGAAACTAAACTCATAAACATCGAGGCACCTTCTCGTATAATGGTTTAAATTTCATTTAAAAAACTCTAAAGTTAAGTGTACTCATCATTGAGCTATTTTGGGATGTGTGACCTCTGGGAAGTTACACCTGCAGAAAAAAAACTTTTAGTTTCTTAGTCCAAAGCGGACAATATCTCGATAGTTAAGAGTTTGAGCTATTATAGGGGGAAATCATTCGCCATGTTTGATTATAGTAAAAAGTAGGGCATTCATGTTCATATATGGAGGTAGAGTGGTGTTGTATATAATTTCACATAAGAATTTTTCATGACACCAAGGGTCCCAAAACACTAAAAAAAAATATAACCATCTCCATTGTTGTAGTTCAAGAATTTCCTAAATGTCACCTACAACATTAGTAATAGATTTTTAGCTAGCAAAACAATTTGAAAAAGAAGACTTCCATAAAGAGATGTATTTTATGTTATGCCAACTAGGTAGATACCCCTCAGAGCCTAATATGTAATAAATAAGGTGCTTTATAGGCAAAATTTAAATAGAGAGAGAAGGAATACCCAAACCTCCAAGGTGGTTCAATCTACATGTGTTTGACCAAGAAACCAAATAAAGTTTATTAGAGTTTATATCACCATTCTATTAAAATTATGAGCAGAAGAAATACCCTAAACCCTTAATCTAGTAAGAAATTAAATTCCTAATTCTAATTTTTAAAAATTGAACCCTTCCTACAAAAGATAGTGCTTTAGGTTTCCATCCTTTTAAGAAGAAGGGAAGCTTTGTTCCTTAAAGGAAGGAAACATGGTATATGCAAATTTTTAATAGCTATGGGGATACCAATATAAGTTATGGTGTCATTTCCAATAGGAATGTTCAGAATCTAAGAGAGCTCTTGAGTGTTATGAGCAATTTTAGAGAATATAATAATACTCTTTGTTGTATTTATGTTGAGACCAGAGAAAATCTTGAAATGTTTAAGAATGTCATTGAGAGCACGAATGCTTGGAAAAAGAGCTTTACCAAAAGCAACAAATCATTAGCATATAGAAGGTGAGAGAAGTGTAGATTATTCATGAGAATAGTTGAATGGGATTTGATGTCTACATATTGCATTAAATACATATTTTGAGAGTTTTTTTAGTGTATAATATTTCTTACATAATTTTATCAATTATCATCACTCGTAAAGATGTAGAATTAAAATGAGGGTCTCCCATCATTAACTAAGTATATATCTCCATATATAAATCCATGAATCTTATGCTCTCCTAGTTCCCAAAGTTTGTCCATTCATATGTCTCATAACTCTAAAAACTAATAATATGTAGCTCACATGGCCTAAAAGCAAGGAAAAAAAAAAGTAAATAAAATCCTATATCACCTAACATATTACAACAACATAAGGCGATAGCTCAAGTAACATGTCATTTAATCTCAAGCGAATAATTGAGGAGCCCACGAATGACAAGCTTGTCGAGCAACAACCCACACCCACTCTAAAATTCAATGGTCTAGACATCCTCAAGATTGGTTTGCAACATAAACATAGTTAGAGAGATACGCATTCTTGGATAACCCTGACTCCTATGACACACACACGATCTCCTTCTATTGGTCCACAAATCACCATCAGTACTACATTAGTGTATATTCCTTGTGAGCTCATTCATGTGCGAAATATTCTGATTTAAGACCAACTGCATGTGCCCAAATAGCAAATAGTTTTCTTTATCATCAAATGTAGTACAACAAATAATTTTAATTTATTAAACTTCAACTAAAATTCAATTTGATTAATTAGTTTTAGTTGAAGTTCAAAAATTTAAATTTTAATTAAAGTTTAACAAATTATTAAAATTATTTGTAACACTACCTTTGATGATAAAAAAAAAAAATATTTGCTCGTTGGGTACGTAGAGCTACAGCTGATCTTAAATCAGAATATTCTGCATGTAGATGAGCGCACAAGGAATATACACTAATGTAGTATTGATGGTGGTTTGTGGACCAATATAAGGAGATTATGTGTGCATTGGAGGAGTCGAGGGTTATTTAGGCATGTATATCTCTTTAACTATGTTTTAAGTTGTAAACTAGTCTTGAAGATGTATGGATCATTGGATTTGAGGATGGATATGGGGTTGTTGCTCAACAAATGTGCCATCCATCAGCTCCTCAATGATTGGTATGAGATTTAACAATATGTGGCCTAAGCCATCACCTTATACTGTTGTAATTTCCCTTAACTCTTGGGCCTTGTGAGCTGCTTATTATTAGTTTTTAGAGTTATGAGACCTATGAATGGATAAAATTTGGGACATAGGAAGGTAAATGATTGATGGATTTAGCTACATGGAGATATGTGCATGGTTAATGAGGGGAGGCCCTCATCTCCGTTATGCTTCTTTACGAGTGATGATAAATATTGATAGGATTCTTCTGTAAGAAACTTGATACACCACAAAAAAAAATCTCATAAATTATGTATTTTAATGTAATTTGTGGAAGTTCATTAAAATTGAAATATTGTAATTTTTGTAAATTTTGATCAAATTAAAACTAAGAAAAAATAAAATAAGCAAAATTACTAAAATCAAAGATATGTTAATTGTAGGCTATCTCACAAAAATGGCTCTATGACCTCCAAACTCTTGTTTATCTCTACTATGTCAATCCATTTATTCAATCACCTCTACACTTCACCTTCTAATTATCTTTCACTGTATCAAGTAAAATCTTTTGCCAATATCCTCAGGGTTCTATCATAGCTTCCAATGACAATTCATCCACCATTATCTTCTCCTCTTCAGTCCAATGGAAACTCGACTACAACTATATTTTTGTCATTTGGGTAACACTTATCATCATCATAGTCCTCATCGTCATTGCTATGGTTATGGATTGTTGCACTTAACGTCGACGCCAATTCCTCTCAATGCGCAACATGCTGATCAACAGTGGTCATGACGTCAATATGAAAATGCAGTGTTGGATTCGAGCTTTTAAGTATCAAAATATTGAACCTGGAGTTAAGGGACATGAAGGAGAAGCCACATTAGAATGCACAGTTTGTTTATCACCATTTGATGAAGGAGCGGAGGTTAGTCAACTACCATCATATGGATATCCATTTCATGTAGCTTGTATCGCCATTTGGCTTAATTCACATGACAGTTGTTCAATTAGTCTTGTCAATGTTTTACCAAAAATGTCATAAATTTTGGTCGTCTAATTACTTTTGTAATTACTTCTAAATCACACCTCATTACTCATATAACCCTAATTTTTATATTCTGAAGTGAAATCATAACTAGTTTCTTTTCCTAGCTTTCTCCTAATTATATTTGATGATTGCTTTTTGATCTCATTAAAAAATATATTTAGATTGATCACTTAGAAAACATTAACAAATTATTGGCATCAAGATATATTATTGCATAGCCAGATCTATAATAGTCCCCAAAGAAGAATATTAAAAAGATAAATAAAAAACAATTATTCTTGATGATTGTTGCTGGCAGATGGTAATGTAAGGCTTTATAATGCTTCCCATCATAAGTATATTATTCTCTTTAGGTGCTAATTAATTTTAACCATAGAGCTAAAAGTTGTATCCATTTCAATGCCATATTATTTCATATAATATAATAGGTCTGAAACATATTTAAATAATGACTACTTAATCCATTAATTTAATTTTATGTAATAATACATCATTCTCATATAGACAAGCATGATGTAGAACTATGCTTTAATTTGTAGAGAAACCAAAAGACAAAAAAGCACCAATACTTAAACAATGCAAAAGGAAACTACATCTCGAATGTTGTTACCATTCAATGCTTTTATATGACGTCTGTCGACATTCATCTATTTTGCACAATCATAGAACATACAAGACTAGTTATTCTTTAATGAATTCAACGGTAAAATTAGGGTTTTAAAAAAATTTCATTTTTATAATCCAATAAAATAAAAAGAATATCATGATGTCTTGAAAGGCAGATATGATATTCTAGAATAGTATGCAAAGATAAAAAATGGAGTTTTGAAAAATTGTCATTTTTGTAATAAAATATGATAGCGAAAATATCATATCACCTTGAAAGATAAACATGATATTCTACAAAGGTCAAAATGAAAGCAAAAATAGGTTTTGAAAAATTATTTACATTCCCAAAGATTTTTACCATATCTTATGAAGAGAATGCAAGGTTTATTTTAATTTGGAGTTACAGGTTCCCCATAAAGGTAAGTTTTTATGGTTAATTTTATCCTAAGAGATGTGAATCTCCTAAGAATGATCTGAGTAAAGTTGTGACAAATATTTTTTATATTTTAAAATTAAAGTCAATGATAAGAGGTTTTAGAGTTTTCAAAGCGGTTTGGTTTAATTGTTGAACAATATTTTTGGGAGGCCAAAGGATCAAAAGTAGTGAGCGTACAAGTCTATTCTATATTGGGATTTAATATTTTTGATATATATATATAT